>NC_056742.1:195642416-195727416 GCF_019279795.1 Protopterus annectens
TTGAAGGAGTGGCTTACTATGATCCATGTCCATTTATAGAGATTAGCAGATGTGGCAGATGTTAGTTTAAAAATAATTCACTGAGGAGCATTCCAGAGTTAGACTACAATCACTTGAGTTCCATGTGCTCAAAAACTGCTTTCTCAAAGCCAACGACTAGAGTGCTGTGCAACTTGTGTCGGCTACTGCCTGCTCTTAAATCCAAATATGTGTTTGAGAAAGCAGCCATGGAAGGACAGAGGAAGAGGGATTTTAAAATTAGGGAGCAGGAGATAACTTTTCTGGTTAGGGAGTGATTGCTGACTTTAGGTTTAGGGATGGAGTGGGATTTTAGGTTTGGTAGTGATGGGGGACTTTAAGGTTAATGAGAAGGAGTGCAGTTTTAAGCTAAGGGACAGAGGACTTGTATTACAAACTGGGTAAGAGTTTTAGGGTTAGACTTAGGGCACTGGAAGGGCTATACAATTTATAGTGTTGGGTGGGCTATGCAAAAATGGGAGATTGGGCTAGTGGGGGTTCAAGTGATAATGAGCAAGTGTTTCATCTAGCTACTAGCATGCAATCTCTTGTAGTAGATGCAACCATTCTTTCACTTTTTGAACTAGTTATTCAAATGCAAGGTCAGCAGGCAGTCATTGTTTGACAAATCATCTGCTGTAAAATGAAATTATACTTCTTCATCTGGTAATCTGAAAGATTATCGGTGTATAACTTCCTTTCTGAGGCTTATTCTTTTAAGATTTTATCTGCACTCTTGTTGCCCATAAGAGCTTCTATTGAGAGATTTAGTTTCTTTCCCAATCTCTAAAGTATGTGGATAGGCCAAATGACAGTGTTCAAAATTGTCTGTGCTGGTACATGTGTGATGTACATGTACGCAACGACGGGCTGGCACTCCATCCAGATTTGTTTCCTGCCTCATACTCATCGCTTTCTGAGATAGCCAATGGCACTATTTAGCCTCTATTAGATTCTGAAAATAGATGGATGAACCGAAGGAAGAGAATACCAGGAGTACAGCTTTGGAAGGTAATTACTGATGGTAATCTAAATGGCATTTACTTCATAAATGTTAGCTTATTTTATTTTAGTCATAGCTTATTCTAAAAAGGGATGTAAAAGTGTAAGGCACATCCATCATATAATTATGTAAGACAATGCACATGTATATGTGACCATAAAAAGTAGAATAAAGAAAATTAGTATTCTTCAAAATTGACATAAGGGCTGACATTTTTTTCAGTATCACGTAGCAAACACAAGACAATGTTGTCAGTCCTTGTAGGCAAATTAATTGTGTCATTAAGAAAATGGACAAGAAAGAGCATGTTTTGATGGCTGAAGGAGAGGTAAACATCTAAAAATGCCTGCATTGGTGGCTTTGATGGATAAAGCTATGGTCCTGGTGACCTGAGTTCAAATGATGATACAGGAAGGCTGAACGGGCATGTTCATCCTGGGGATATTGGAGGACTGCATGCAAGGAACACTTTGGTGCATTAATCACATTGGTACAGACTGGAAAAACAGCAGCAGGTAGTGCTATCTGGGGGCAGGTGAGCATCCTGTATCAAGTTGCTGCCAAGCAGCACTACCATGTATCATTTCTGACAGTCATTTAAAAAGGAATTACATATAAAACCAAATCTGACCCTGCTCTTCCTGTATATGTGTAGATCCATCCCACACAAATAAAGAGAGTCTTCTACTTATGTCGGATATAAACATGCCATCATATACATGCATTAATACATGTGAGATACACACCTAAACCATTACTGGACACTATCAATAGCAAATCCAGACAGGAAAAAAATATTAATAAGGCCTTTCTATAACAATATGCATTGCCTGGGTATGAGAAATACTCATGATTGCCTTTGTTAGTCACTCAAGCTTCATATTCACGCCAAACCAAAAACAAAGAATTACCCATTGCAAACATAGTCATTATTGCCTTTATCACCATCATCACCATTTTAAGCTATTTGTACTAGTGAGGGTTGGGTAGCTGCAAAGTGAGTAGAATAGGTGGAAGAACTTCCCTATCCCCAGAAACTGTCTTCAGCTTCTCCTGTGGGTTCCCTGACAATCTCAAACAGGCTTCTATACATAATATCTGCTGTATTCACAGGGTCATCCTTTGGGTTTCCATACTGACTCTTTTGCCTAAAGTACACTTTATGCAGAAGATACTCATTTTCACAAGGTGCACAAGCCACCTCCTGAATCTCTTCTGAACATGGGGGAACAGTGACTGCATTCTGATGCCTTCTGACTGCTGATCTCCGGAGTCAGTAATGGACAGTGTACCTAGCCAAGCTGTGAAGGAACCACATTTTTGTTGCCTTTATCCATGATGTTAGCCTTTTGCTCACTGCTTAAGTGACCACTGATCAGGATCTGGACATAAATAGTCATGCAAACTAAGATCTAAGTCCTATGACTCTGCTGTCTATTCAACACCACAGTCCAGAGTAATTCCTACAATCTTGCTGCTGCTTCTGCTGCACTAATCCATTGTTCATATTCTGCCCTCACTTGTGAAAACAAAATCAAGGTAGTCAAAGGGCTAAACCTAAAAAGTAATCCATTCTTTTTCGGAGAGATAACTATAATCTCTAATTCAAAGGTAAATCCAAAAGGCACAAAAACTGGAGTGTGGTTAAGATGTCCCCTTAAAACCTTAAGTCACATGTCCTGTGAGAAGAGTTTACTGGCTGCTTTGTATCTGTTTTAGTATATTTAAATGCGTGTATTATCTCTGTGTTTTTTATAATCTAAAGAATCACCCACAGTGGTATAAAAGCACTCATCAACTAAACATTTTATGAATTTTTAGCTTTGCTTTGCTGTGCTGTGGCATCCTCTCTTGATTTTGGGATTCTAATTCAAAGGTGCTTTTCATTTGTGCTTCTCTACACTGAGCAATGAATCACTAAAGTAAATACAAGAGGTCTCAATCACCTGAGGCTTAGAGGATTTCAGCATTTGCATACAACAAAA
Source organism: Protopterus annectens (assembly GCF_019279795.1). NCBI lineage: Eukaryota > Metazoa > Chordata > Ceratodontiformes > Protopteridae > Protopterus > Protopterus annectens. Next base: position 195,645,423 of record NC_056742.1, read on the forward strand.
ATACAACACTCCTTCTCCAAGCTGAATATCTCGCTGTGCTTGGTGGTTGCAAATGACATTTTTGAATCCGTTCAATTTAAATTGAGAATGTGGACATAATTCTCATTCCTGTAATACAGAGAATAAATGGCATGTAGCAGGTCTGCAAGCCTTAGACAGAACTGGCAAACATCCTATAGTCCTTTTCATTTCTATGCAAGGAGAAAGAGATGATCGACTGCTATACATCCAATGTGTAATCCACATTGCTCCTTTATAAATCTGAGGTAGAACCCTTGGATGATGTCTGCTTTCGAGTACCTTTGTACATGTTTTCCAAGACAGTTGAGGAATGAAATACTTTTTTCAAATGGAATGCAATCTCCTGCTCCATTTTCTGCAATTAGGATGACTATTGCAGTTTGGCCAAAACAGAAATGCTGTCCCTGATTTTCATTTGAAATTGAAAAGGTGCACTAAGCATGACATGTAAACAATGCTCAGTGTCATCAGTATTTTTGGATGGATCCATATACTTCTGCAGCAGTGCCTTAATAAAAGTCTTTTAACTGCTAAAGAGACCTAATTTGTCAAAATGAAACCAGTTTGACAAACTGCATCTACATGTACAGAAAAATGATGTGTCTGGCTTCATTCAGGATCTTCACACAGTGTTCCTTCCAGCTCTGAACAGTATCACAGCTAAGAGAATAATCTGCTTGAGATCCTGACCCCCTTCCTGAGCAATCACATGATTTGCCTATAAGTTCTCTGAGGTCTACCTACAAACATTTGTATGCTTTCTAAATTCTTCCCAGCCTGGGTCTCATCTTTTGTAACTATGAAAACTGCTTCCTTCAAGGCTTGTCAGTGCATATAATTGAACTCCCATCCCTCCACTGTTAGCATTGCACTTAAATCCACTTTCAATAACTTAACCTCTATGGTTGTGACTTTATTGAAATGAAGTGGTCTAAGTGTCCTTAAGATCTTTAGGCCTGTGCTGTCTGCAACAGTATTCTCTTGATAGGGTTATCCTCATCAGAACATACTAAAAAGAAAGACCACACAAGCAGCCATACAGAATGATCTCATGGTGGTTCACTTAAAAAATATATGCTCTTCTCCTGAAACAGGGATGCTGGACTACATTTCTCGAGTCAAGCCTGTAAATGATGAGTGCCTGCAGGTTGTATTGCCCATAAAGCCTGGTCAGACTAAGCCACTATTAGGACTTATCATCTCAAACAGACTATAGCCTGATAATAGGGACTAGTTCTGGGAACACGAAATGTCATCTCATTGCTGTGGCACAAGCAAGATTGTGTACAGCAAGTTGGAAAGAACCACCTAGATGCAATCAGTTTTATATAGCATTGGTTCTGGAAATGGACTTCCCAAACTGGTGTAGCCTTTCTTTTTTTCCAGTTGATCCCCATAAGTGATATTCCATAGGTGTGGGGATCTACACAATCTGCCAGATGGTTGCTGTTGAACTTATGTTTGTGCCAGAAAATTATTACGTGAACTCAATACAACTGTGACTGCAAAAATGAAAAATTGTGTGTATTGTGTGTACACTTGGCAACTTCTTTACCAGAATATTCAGCTTTCTTAGGACTGTTGTGATTCTTCTTGGGTGCCACCTATCCTTCCTTTAGTTCAACTCAGAACCTTCACACTCAATTGGAAGCAGTGGGGAAACCAGAGTGACAGTCAAAATGTCCTGCCGTCACTAAACCTAATTGATATACTGTTGTTTGACTTCTTTGTTAGCCAAAGATGGACTATAACAAACGTGCATGCCTCTTCAGCTTCCTTCCTTAAAAGTTCTGTGGACAAAGCCAGGAATAATGGGGACAATGGTTCAAAATCAAGGATAAATTTTAAATATTATTTAATTCTCTTACATTAACAGAATAGAAGCTTTTGCATCAAAATGCACTGTCTGAACATGAATGGCACTATTGACTGATTGTAATTCTCATTTTTAGTAATTTACCAGACAATGTTTTTGCTATCCGGGTTCAAAAAGTTGGCAAGCTGTCAGCTCATCATGATATAGTGGTACATTGTGTCAGATGGTTGAGAGAATGACCAGCTGATCCTTCTCTGTATAGTAGGTTCATAGGTGTGTAGAAGGTTAATGACAAGTGCCTTTTTAAACCTAGCCATGCATCCCAAACTTGTGACAAGTTCTTGTACTCCTGATAAATGTATGCAGGGGCTTGGGAGATGAAACATTTACAAGAAGGGACCTGGGAGATGAACCATTTACAGGCTGCCTGTGTCCATCAGAGACACAGATGCCAAACCAGGGATAGATATCCTGTTCCTCATCCAATTAACCAAGTTACAGTTGAATTGGGTTAAGGAGGAACTCTGCTTCACATGGATAGTAAGCCTGTTCCAGAAAAGTAGTCATCTCTAGGATACATGCCTGTCTGTCCATCAGGTCTTATTTATATCACAGACAAGGTTTAAGTCTTTATAATGGGTTATTCTGGGTCTATATCACGTAATCAAACTTCCAAAATTTCGAACACCATAAGTTTGAACTTGGAAGATCGAAATGTGATAACATTGAAACATCAGAACAGCAAATTTTTTTCCCAGGGAAAAAATTTGCTGTTCCAAAAAACACACACAACACAAGCACACCAAAGACCTTATAAACCTACACTAAACCTTGCATACACAACTATCTATGCACTAACCCTAACCCTAAAGTCCGTCACTATAGCACACTTACTTTACCCACACCCTAACCCTAAGGTCCGTCACTATCGCATACTTACCTTACTCGCACCCTAACCCTAAAGTTCATCACTATCGCACACTTACCTTACCTGCACCATAACCCTAAAGTCCGTCACTATCACACACTTACCTTACCCACACGCTAACCCTAAAACCTGTCACTATTGTACACTTACCTTACCCGCACCCTAACCCTAAAGTCCGTCACTATTGCACACTTACCTTAACCCGTTCCATAACTTTCGCACCACAGTGGAGAAAATGGCAAAGCCGCTGAAACATCCAACTGAATTCTTTCCCTGTGAAAGAATTCAGACTTCCGCGACTTTGACATTTTCAACTTTCGAACTTCCAAGTTTGAACGTCTGGTGTTCGACCTTCTGGAAGTTCAATTATGTGATAGGAACACGTTTTTCTGATTCAGTTTGTTTTGTGGATATGCATCCATCAGGGTGGAGTCTGAAAATGTCTTGTATGCCATAATAGATTTCCCTTCAATCACCTGTAGGAGGCAGAAGACAGGGATAGGGTTTTGAGGTAGTCTGCATAGGACATGTTACTTACACTCTGCATTTTTTTTTAGTGAGGAACCGCTGTGGATGCTGTAATTGTCAGATGTGCCTGGTTAGGTACGTACCAAAGGGGGCATTGTACTCAATGATAGGTCTGGTGAGTACTGAATAAAGTGGAACAATGAACTCTTTGGACTTAGATACTGTACATTTATTTATAAGTTCTGCAACATAGAATGATTTCTCACTACTGTAGACACATGATGGTCAAAGGCCATGTGTGTCCCAAAGTCCCTGACTACTGGGTCAACTCTTAGAGGTGTGTTGGCAATCTAATTGTTACCAGGGGCAGATGACTTCCCAAAGGAAACTATTATACATTTCTTGGCATTTAATTTTAGTCCATGGCTCTGACACAAGCTATTTGTTTGTGACAGTCCTCCAGTAGAACATTAGTGCTGGTGGGAGCTTCTGTGATTGCTACTAATTTGCAATCATCTGCAAATTTAGTCTGCCAGTGGCCCTTGACATTGGCATTGATGTAGAGAAGTCAGTGCCAATAATGAGCAGTCCCAGGACTGATCCCAGAAGGACTCTGCTTGTGAGTGGCCTTTTTGCAGAGGTTGCCTCACCGATTCTAACTCCCTGGGTCCTGTCTGTGAGCCAGCTGACTATCCACCTCATGACATAATGGTTTATACCTAACCTCTTGAGTACTTCAGCAATGACAAAGTGTGGTATTGTGTCAAATGCCCTGGCCAGTTCAGCGTAGGCAGTAAGAGCCATTTTGCCATCATCCATTGCTTGGTGATATTCTCAAAGAAGTCCAACAGTTTTAGCCATAACCTACCCTTGTTGAAAGCAAAATGGGTTGGCCTAGTGTTCAAAAGTTTCCTTTGTCATTATTGATAATTTCTATGATAACTCTTTCTATGGATTTTCATATGAAACTAGTGAGACTTATAGGTCAGTAGTTTCCAGGGTCTGTAGATGGTCCACCTGTGGCCGGAGAGATGAATGTTGCTCTTCTCCATTCAGGAGGCATGAAGCATGTTTAGAGACCACATATAAATAGCAATTCCAGAGGGGCTGATAGGTAATGTTATATGTTATTTAGAAGGCATTCTGGGATATGGTCTGGGCTCATTGATGCAGTGATCTTGACCTTAGAGAGAGCATTGAGGATAGTAATTCTATCCTAGTGATAGAAGAGGGAGATGTATTTTTCTAAGAGTAGGTTGAGAGGGGGGGGGGCAGATGGGTAAAGTTAGAACTGAATTTGTCTCCCAGGATGTTTACTACATCTTCTGGCTCAGTGTGGATGGATCAATTAACAGTGAGCTCTGCACACAGTTGTGTACTGTATTTTAGGTTGCAGACATAGCTAAACAGTGCCCTGTGGTTGTCCTTGCCCTGGGAGGCCAAGTTTAACTTTCATGGACTTTTTTCTCCTTTGAGTTGTTTGTTTAGTTTGATGAACATGTTTTTATACTGCTCCTAATTTTTGCCATGATATTCTTCCAGCTATCTCTTTGCATCTATTAACATGTTTGTATAGGATTTCACTGACCAGTTCTGTGTAAGCAACAGTGTTCTTAGGTTTTCTGGGGGCTTGAAATTTTACCAGGTTATCACTTAATAGTAAGAAGTTAGTCTTAGAGAAGTTTCTGAACATTCCAGGGCAAGCTTGGGTTCCAGGTTTTATTTTTACTTCAAAAAAGATTATTTTGTGGTCTGAGCTTACCAGAGAAGACATTACACTATGGGGTGTGCAGCACTCTCCCATGTTAACAAGGACCAGATCCAGTATGTTTGCGTCCCTGTTCAGTGTGTTGACAATCTGGTCCAGGAAGTTTGTGTTCACAGAATCCATGACTTTCTGTGTTTGCATGTTTGGCTTGGTATATGATTCATAGTTAATAGTGGGGTAATTAAAGTTGCCCATGAATATGGTATTGGGTTGAATGGTGAGTGTTTCCAATAAGTTTAAATACATGTTATTGGTTTCTTGAGTCATAGAAGGGGACCCATAGATTGCAAGGAAGGGTCTAAATTAGAAGCACGAATGGTCGGAATGTCAGCAACCTCTTGATTGACACGTATGTGTCGAATGACCATTTCAGCGAATGGCCACATCATCGATTTCTTTCCAAGGGGAAGAAATTGGTTGGCTGTTGTGTTAAATCTGCTCTTTTCCCCACTGTAGTGTGATCTTGGAGTTAGTATATTTAATTAGGGCATGTGGGGGGGGGGCACAGCCTTCCACATTGAGGGGTGTTGGGGCTGAAGCTCCCCACTTTATAGTATGTGTTATATTGTGTTTTTCATTTTTGGCCTATCGATTCTTTTGCCTTGGAAAGAAATCAATGATGTGGTTGTTCACTGTAATGGTAGTTCAACACATACATGTCGATCAACTGTCTGTTGACATACCGACCGTTCATGCTTCTACTAAAGACCTGCAAGGAAGTGGTATGGGATTTTCCCTGTGGAGATGTGCACATTGAGAATTCAAGTTCAGCTACTACCTGTCTACCTGTACTGCCTCTTCTCTCATACACGTTGGGAGGTAGGGATAATTGCATCTTAATGGATCTAGATCAATATTGCAGTATTTGAGTCAGTGACCAGGAAATGTGGTCAAAGAACAACTGGTATTCACCATGGAAGTAATACAAACAGGTTATATTGCTAAAACAGGTGATCTACTTAATATTATTGTATAGAATTAAAACCTATTGGCTTCATATGCAACAACAGTGGTTATAGTCGAGCAAATGACCTTTCCATGCTTAAACCTTTGACTCAGGTTTTCATAAGAGTTCTTTTCATAATATTACTCCTAATGCTTGTTTAAAACAATGCACAGTGTAGTTTGGCCAATGTCTTTGGAGCTCTGAATGCACTTAACATATTTTTGGATAATTCTACAGACACTTGGTGTGATACGATTTAGTCAGACACTGAGACTGTCTAGTTCTTGTCAAAATTACCCAGCGTATTGATGTTCAGATGTAAAAAGCTTTTCTCTAACATCAAGATATGAATTATGAGTCAACAAATGGAATAATATTCTTACAGTCTTGCACTGTTGCTTTTCAAATGCCATATATTTGCAAATTTACTGCATATCTGGATTTATCAAGGGAACACTAACAGGTAGGAATAGTTTATATTTCAGTCTGAATATATTTTTCAGTGCTATTACATGTGACATTCTCCAGCTTAAGTTTTATTTGCCTGATGTGCACAAGCATGAAATGTAATTAAAACAGATTTGTGAGCAAAACAGACACTGACTCCTCTGATGTAATATCATTTTTCCAGAAGGGCCTCTATGTTATTTCTTTAACTTCTTGAGAATATCAGTACTTCTAAAAACACTCATCAATCACGGAGCAGTGCAGTAACAAACACAGACTATGCCGACTTGCAAATGACTCTTGTTAGCTATAAAGTAGTATCGTGCTAAAGAAAATTGGTTTCATGAAGACATGTAGTAAAAAAGCAACCAGTTAGTCAAGTCAGAGTTCTGCATTCTGCTAGATGAATGTAATGTATTTCATTTATGCAGGAACAGTGGAAAAGATGCCCGAATGCTGTTTGTAGCAGCGTTGCTGTGACAAAATGAAATGGTTATGAATGACTGACAGGGAGATAGTACATGAATAACAATGTGCTTGCTGTTCTTGTCAAAATGTTTGGACAAACAAGTTTCCAATTTTTTTTTTAAAAAGGAATCCAATTGAGTGACAGTGTCATTTAACACCACCTTGGAATGCAGTATGAATGCTTAAATGTAAGGCTTCTGAAGTATGCTGTTAGATTTTTTTTCTTCTTTTTTGTGTTTTATTCATTTCTTAATCATATAAACTGACATAGCACAGGTGTCTCTTTACAAGAACGACCTGGGAGCATTTTCTGGTTAAGTGAGCTGCATTTTAAATAGAGACTGATGAAGGAAAAACACAAACCTAACTCAAAGCCTTCCATAATCCCCTGTGACAAGGGATAGTTATCAATTCCTACTGTCAAGACTGACTTGGAACTTTGTTTATAAACCTGACACCTGATATAATAGTCACCTCCATAATGACTTTTTTTTTTCTCTGACAGTGTTTAGTGGATTCCTGGTATACAGTTGAAGTCCACTCTCTGTCATATGGCTCTTCAGGAGCAGTGTAACACTCAAGGCACTCTGTCATTGCATTTACGTAATTAGTGAGAGTAAAAAAAATTGTCAAGAAGGCATGGACACTATTCGCATATGCCAAGATCGCAGAATGCATGGAATTTTGAGCTGATGTGAGATACAACATGTGTTTTTCCCTCCTCTAAATAAGCACCGAAATGTGCAATTCAGTGCTGTCTTATGGCCTGTTGTGTCTCAAAATTGACCATTACATATTGTTTATGCAATGTTCCCAACTGTAGCAGTTAGTTTTTTTTATTCCTTTGCCTCTGCAAAATAATTTAGGATGGGGGTGGGGGGTAATAGAGAAGGTTCTACAACAACCTAACAATCTCTTAGTGCAAGAAATCTGGGAAAAGACCCAAAAAATAGGGACAGATTTTAAATATTATTCTTATAAAGATAGAAAGGTGCTGGAATGACATAATTTGTGTTAGCATGCATTTTCTGAAAGAAATGAAGTCTGAAGCTTAAATGTATGACATTATTTAGTGACTTCAGTCTTCAGTGATTGCCAGAAAACTACTGTATTTATGAGGAACGGACAACAAAATATGAGGCAAAAATCTGGACATTCTGAGAAAATCTGTACAGTTCAGAGGTATGGGGAAGAAGGACAGGAGGGATGAGATGTTCATGGTCTAAATCCTGGGATTGCATTTAACTACTTATGGTGGAAACTATGTTTTAAGGTTTGCACCATGAACACGCAATAACCTGTACTACTCTTATAGAAAACAGATGCTGGCTGTTGGTTTGCTCCTTTGTATAAAGCATAAATGTTAAAGCTCTTCTTCAGTTGATTTAAATCTTTTTTTTTTTTTTTAAATATTTTTATTCATTTCCAAAAACAAGAAAACATGAATGCAGGTTATTTATGACAATGAAGTATTTACAAATTATTTAAAAAGGTAGGCTAAAACCTCTAAACAGATATCAAACATTAAAACCAAAATAAAGTATTCATAAGGGTGTCTATTGTTGACATATAATTGACTTTCTATACAATTGTTTCCTAATTATAATCTGCTGCAGTCATTATTCTCCAGTATTTCAGTTACTTTTTGCCATGCTACATATAATGATATAGTTCTTTCAGTTCTTCCTTAAATAGTGTTCATTTCCAATTGCGATACTGCTGACACCATATTCAAGACTTGCTTAAAAGTTGGAGAAGCTTTGGATTTCCAGTTTGATGTAATGTTCTTCCTTGCAATAGCTAGGAGAGTCCATAAGATTACATATTTTGTTCTTGGCATACAGTCGGGTACAGGTGCATTAAACAAAATAATAGATTTGGAAATCTGGAATTTATCACTGAATGCCATTTGCAGAAAATAATTTATTTTATCCCAATATGGTTTAATCAAATGGCATTCATAGAACATATGTTGCCAGTCTGCTTTTATTGATAAATCACAAATCCAGCAGCCAATATTTTTCTTAAACATAAGTTCCATTTTATGAGGGGTTACATAAGATCTGTGTATGAATTGCCATGTAAAAAGTCTCCAATGTAATGAAAGTGATGTCTGCTTTGGAGAGAGAAGAATTAGTTTTTTATCTCTGTCATTTGGCACATGTCCATGAACTGATCTATAATAATTCCATATTTTGTCATTATTATGCATTTTTATTTTTTTGTTTGTTTTATAAATAGATGATAAGTATCCCTTTCCAGTAATGGGTTGATTCGTTAGTAATATTATATGTTCTATAAGGTTAGGAACATTTTGTCTTATTGATGGTTGCATTGTTTCTTGTTTGCTTAATATATACTGTCTTAATTCTTGTACATGTAACCACAAACTATCTTCCATATTTAATTTCTGTTTAATCTGGTCTATTGTCAGAGGTTTTCCAGAGTTTAGCAATTGATGCCAATATATTAATCCCTTTTCTTTAAGCATGTTGACTACTTCCATATTAAATGTTATTATATTACCTTGTGTGTATGCTACTGGATATAAAGAAATGACCATGCTTTAATATCAGGATTGCTATTAATAAGATTTTGGAAAATTTTTAATGTATAAGTAATGTATTTGGAACTTATATTTTTATTCTTATGTATCATCATATATTCCTTCATCAGCCATAGAAAATTGTTTGGTATGAAATCTGTATACTTATTTGCTACTACAAATCCTGATTTTAACCAGATTCTCTCATGAACTAGCTTCCATTTTGATGTATATTTTGTATTTAGCCATAATGATATTGTTTTAATAATGGATGAATGCAAATATATTTCTATGTCTGGTAAACCTATGCCACCTATATCCCAATCATCTAGATGATACTTCATAGCTATCCTTGGTTTTTTTGGATATCATAGGAATCTTACCATTAAATCATTTAATTGTTTTAGGTGTGATTTAGCTGGTGGCAAAGAACAAGCTTGTATGACATAAAGAATTTTTGGAAATATGATAATTTTAATTATATAAAGCCTTTCTTCCATTGAAAAGAAGAATTTATTCCTTCTTTGTATTAGATTTTTAATATTATTTAAGGTCTCTTTATAATTTGTTTCAATTGTAGTATCTAGGTTGTTAGTTATTATAATTCCCAAGTATTTAATTATATTATCGGTAGAGATATATTTATGGTATTTTTTATTTAGATCTTTTCTATTAGTATTTATAAGCAATACATTTGTTTTGTTCTCATTAAATTTAAGACTTGAAAAGTTTTGAAAGTTTTGAATTGAGTCCCATAATGCTTTTAAACTGCTATTATTATTTTTTAAGGTAATTAAAATAACATCAGTAAAAAGTTGAATTTTAAGCTCTAGACTTTTGTCTAGTTGTATTCCTTCAATATTTTTATCCATACGTATATTATTTTCTAAGGGTTCAATGACTAGCGCAAACAATAATGGAGAAAGAGGGCAGCCTTGTTTTGTGCCCTTAGTTATTTTAATAGATTTAGACAGACAAGATCCCAGTTTTATATAAGCCAATGATTTTTCATATAATGATTTTATTAACAAAGTGAAGTTGTTTGAGAAGCCATATTCTTCTAAAACTAACCACAGATAATCCCAGTTCACTGAATCAAATGCGCTATTTATGTCTAAGCTAATAACATTCATTTTGTTTTTTGTGACATTTATATAATCAATTAAGGAAATAATTCTTTTAATGTTGTCATAAGTGTTCCTATCTTTTATAAAACCTGTTTGATCTTCCTCTATCAAAAGTGGTAGTAATTGTTTTATTCGAGCAGCATGTATTGCCATAAAAAATTTATAATCTATATTAAGAAGTGAAATGGGTCTGTATGATAAACATTCACTGGGATCTTTATTTTGTTTCAGAATTGGTGATATTAATGTGTACTTCCAAGAAGGAGGAATGTCTTTACCATTTTTAACTGATGTAAAGACATTCAATAACAACAGCAAAGCCTCATTTGATAGTAATTTAAACATTTCTGGGGTGATATTATCTATACCTGGAGCTTTGTTTAATTTTAGCTTATTTACTTCAGCTTTAAGTTCTGTCATTGTTATTTGTTTATCTATTAGTTGTACCTGCTCCTCTAATAACCTAACTTTAACATTGTTTTTGAGAAAAGCTTTCAATGCTGAATGTGTTTCTGTTTTCTCATTTTGATTATTAAGTTTATGAAAAAATAGCCTAAAAGCTTCTAGTATTCCTTCTAAACCAGATACTTTCTTTTTGGTTTCTATATTATGTATTTCCTTGATTTGATTTGTTTTAATAATCTTTTTAGACCTATTTGCTATTCTTCGTTGGTTTTTAGGGTTCATTGAATAGTAATATAGTTTAATTTTTTTCTAAGTTGATCATTGTTTTGTGGTGTAGTGTCTCTGAGTACTTTTTATTAGTATCTTCTAGTTCTTTTACTAAGTTGGTGTTTCCATTTTGAATATCAATCTTTAAATTATCTACTTTTGATTGTAATTCCATTAATTCCTTATTCCACTGTTTTTGTTTATTTTTATACCGTCCCACCACTCTTCCATATAGGTATGCTTTCAATGCATCCCATATATATATTTCAGATACATCTTTTGTAAGATTGATATCTAGAAATGTTTGTGTCTCTTTAATATAAAATTCCTTAAAATCTTTGAGATTTGTTATGTAAGATGGTATTCTTGTTACTGATATCCTTCTCTTGAAACATAAGTCTATCTCAAACGTTATGGTGTTATGGTCCGAAAATGGACATGAAATTGTCTTGACTTTATTTAATTTAGAAGTTAAATCCTTTGTTATGTACACTCTATCTATTCTAGAGTATGTATTATGTCTATGGGAAAAATGTGTAAAGAATAGTGAATCTGGGATAACATACTCATTTATGTCAACTATATTAAAAGTTTCAACAAGCTCAGATAACAACTTTGTTAAAGGTGATCTCTTACGTGTAGTTTTAGTATTTGTGTCAGTTTCTTTTATAATGCAATTGAAATCTCCAGCTATGATTAAATTGCCTTTGGTATATTGTACAATGTCTTCTAAGTGTTGTTTGGCCACTCTAACACCTAGTCCTGGTATCCCATAAATATTCACTAATGTATATATCATTTTATTGATAGATAGTGTCACTAGACAAAACATTCCTGAGTTGTCATGGAATGTGTTTATGATTTTAGACATTAAAGTAGTGTTTTTCCACAAAATTGCTACTCCCCTTTGCTTCTGATTATAGGTGGAACTTACTAGTATTGTATAATTTTTATTGTTTATTTTATTTATGTCTTCCTGTGTAAGGTGTGTTTCCTGTAAAAATACTAGTTGCGCTTCACATAGCTTTAAATATCTATAAAGACTTCCCCTTTTGCAGTTATTATTTAAACCATTTACATTAAGAGATATACATTTTGCAATTGGATTTATATGGAAAATAATATCGCAAACCTCCTGAAGCATTCAACAGCAAAGCAACAGGAAAATCAATGTAAAATAAACCGTTGAAGTCACCACAAAAGAAGTCAACGTCCTTGTTGCTATATAATCCAACTTTTATTCGATAAAACAAGAGATGAGCGCTTTCACGTGCCACATGCACGCTTCATCAGATCTGATCTAATCTTAATCTAATCATTCAAGCGATTTCTCTAAGTCTGCATTTCAGCATCGTACCCCAGCCCCGCCATATGGTAGTTTTATAATGAAAAGTATCATATATCTTTTAAGTATACATGTATCTGTCTTTACAGATTACTTAAATACAGTCTTTATCTATTTGTAATATTTTATAAAACACTAAGGCAACACAACTATACATAGATTTAATACTTAACTATTTGGTTTTGTTTAAATTGTATAGGAAAATCTTTTATTTTAATATATCTTTTGTGTAGCAATAACGGTTATGCATCTTAAAATTAATATGCTTGCTGTCTATCTCCCTTATAGTGTGAGTGGCATTCATAGGTATCAAATTTATTGTAATGGTCTACCTATATAGATATACACATATATATATATATATATATATATATATATATATATATATATATATATATATATATATATATATATATATACATATATATACATATATATACATACATACACATACACACACATATATATATATACACACATACATACATACACACATATATGCATACATACATAAAAAAAAATGTTAAGCATTATATGCATCAGTTAACCATGCCACAAGTTGATTAAATCAGAAAGTATCCGTAACAATGAATATAATGTTACATTTGTATTGTCATTTATCAGTAATCTTATAGTTTTCTTTTAATTCAAAAAGTCATATTTTAGTGGTATGAATGCTACTAATTTGTTTTTGGCATTGGTATTATATAGTTTAAGACTATATTTCTTAGCAATTCCTATATATTTATTAGTGCCACTGGCATATTTCATCGCTAGTGTACCACATATATCATATGTCAAATAGCAACTCATACTCCTTATGATATTACAGGATTTATCTGCAGCGTTATAACTGCAAGGTTGGAAAATATGAGAAGCAAAGTAGGCTTTAAATATGCTATAACACAATTGTTTGGTACTTATTACTGTCAACTCTTCTACATACACAGGAAAATATAAGCTTATATGACCATCAACCATTTTCCTTCATTTTTCTCTTCATCCTTCTATTTGTTTCTATTTGTTTCTATTGTGGCTTCTTTGAATTTAGTGAGGGTACTCCATATCATATTATAGATAATATACAATGTTCAAACAGAGAACATGCCCAATATAGAGACATATTCTCAACTCAAGTGGTCCACACCATATATTTATAACACTGCAGTCAGAAATATACTAATGAATATGCAATAACTAGCAGCTTTGCAGCATGTGTGTGTCTCTAACAAGTACATACCTATAGGATATTAAAAAGAATAGATAGCACGCTCTTGTTTCATAATTAACCAATGCACACAGCCTGGTATTTACTTTCATAGACAGAAATTAGACCTGTTACTTATATGCATAGCAGGTACCAACAGCAATATGTTAGTAAATGCCTATGCTATTCAAATCATATTTTAATGCTGATTGATATGAGATGTAGCTGACAATGGCTTTAGCGTTTGTGATGTTATATAATATATATTCATTATTATAAGTAAAAGTATGTTGCATGTCTATTTGCAATCTAAGGTTCAAGGCTGATCAATTTAGACATACAAGCAATCTCTTTAGCCTTGGTTATATAATGGGAGTTACTGCGTCTCTACACAACCATTCATTTTCACTGAGGATGTTCAATATTAATATAACTTGCCTTTAATAAAAGCATACTTATAATTCAGCAGTTCTTTCCTATATATATATATATATATATATATATATATATATATATATATATATATATATAACAATATCATAAGCAAGACTGAGATTTTTTCTTGCTCATTACTGCTTACTGATTGTGCTACTTGAACAATTTAATATTTACAGAGTATCTTGATAATTAAACAGCAACTCCTTTTTACCCTTAAAATGCCTAATAACACATAGCTACATTCATGAACCTTAATTGACGTACTATCCTTAAGGTTGAGTACACTAGCTGCAGTGTGTTTACAAATATGTTATATAGTTCCAGTCAAGGACTTAAATATATAAAATTTTTATAAAATTAAGTTAAATTATAGTAATTTACATGGGTGATCTTATCAGAAAAGATTAGATTAAAGTCTGTATGTGTTAACTATTCATACAGTTTCTTCCAAGTGATATACTTCTTTTTAAGCTTTGTATGCTGTTTATGTGTACAATTCAAAATGAATAACAAATATTACAATATAATAAAATGTCATGTATGTGTTGATACCTTCTAAATTCATTAGGTACTTCAGTGTACTTTTAATATTTGTTAAAACTGTAAAAGCACTTTGCCATCTCATAAATAGTGTGCTGGTTACTTTAAGTAGCTTAGGAGCTGACACCACACCCATGCTGTCATGTTTTAGTGCTGACATCACTTATGACTGTTTACTTTAATTTTGTGCTGTTAGAAGGTTTAACACACTGTAATGGATTCTAACTGAAGAACCTTCATTCAGGGGTGGTAAAATAAGAGTTCCCAGCTCGTGACTATGGCGGGAAGACAAAAACAAAGTAAGTGAAGTTTTTAGGGCTTTTTTTAAACTGAACACCAGCTCATTAAACTTCTATTAGTTTTCTTAACATTAAGGGCAGATATACAAGCCAAACAGTTGTTTGTTAGTCAAAAAGGCACTTTTAGCATCAAAGAATAGATAATTACTTTTCAAGGCACTTTTTGACAGTTATTACTATCAGTTTTATATATTATTATGTGTATTAAATACATCAGTTTAGATATTTCATGCAGCTTAGTGTAAATAATATAAAAAGGAATCATGCTCATTTAAACACACCACATTAATATGTCAGTGTAAATACATCATATTCTATACTAGCAGTAAAAGGCAGGTAATTTATAAATGAACTATCTAAACATCATTTAGAGTTAGAAAAATCATGACTGTAAGTATTTACACTGTAATAGAGAAAGATATGTTACCTTGCTTTCTTTTAGGGTTGTTTCCTTTAGTTATAAAATGTCCTGCTTATCTTGTATTTATATTGTTTCAAAGACTGACAAGTGTAAAGCATGAATGCTTTCAAATAACTTTCTTGCCTTACAGAGCAAATAGAAGACAATAATGTTTGTGTTTTTCATATGTCTTTTATCGTTTCTTCTTCTTCTTGTCAGCAGTGCTCCATTCATTTTTTTCTAAGTGACGCTTAACCCCAAATTGAGAGAAATCCATTTCTTCCACATTATCCAAGGTTTTATTAGCTGAAAGATAAGAAACTGTTGCTTGCAGAGTGTCAAAAGTTTTAGGACCTTCAGTAAAAAATATTTTTATTCTTGCAGGGAACAGCAAGTGGACTTTAAGTTGTCTTTTTTTCAATGCGTTTATCAAAGGGAGACATTATTTTCTTGCAGTTTTAACTCCAGCAGAATAATCATTATCAAATCTGATTATGTTGTCTTTGTATTTAACTGGAGAAGTTGACCATGCTGTTTTTAAAATAAGTTCCTTGTCCTGTGATGAAAAAACTTTACTATTATTGATCTCGTGTGATTTTTTGATTTGATGGTTGATGAAGCAGCTCTTAAGGATCTGTGGGCTTTTTCAATTTCATAAGAAAGAGCTTCAGGCAATTTTAAAACTTCTGGTAACCAGGTAGTAGGAAAGTCACCATGTTATCTCCCTCTGTTTTCTCTGGTAGCCCATAGATGCGAAGGTTATTTCGTCTGGACCTGTTCTCTAGATCCTCTATTTTATTTTGTAATGAAGCATTTTGTTGGGATAACAAATGTAGCTGAAGATCTTGTTCTGAGAGTCTGCCCTCAGTATCATTTAAGGATCTCTCTATGTCAGCTATTTGAGACTTCTGTTGCGTCATTATTTCTTGTAGTTGCTGTATTTGTTTTGTAGATCTCTCCTCAAAAGTGTCCAGTTTGGTATTCATTTTGTCAAATTTCACTGACAAGTCTTGTATAGCATTTAATAAAGACTGTATCTCCTTTTTCATCGTCTGGTCCTGTGTGGTATGCTTAGAAAAGTTCATTTTCAGTAGATTCAGATACCTTCCTTCTTGTTTTTGACAGGAAAAATAATGTTTAAAGCCAGATTTTTTGCACTGTAGACTTCTAGTGATATTAGTAGAAGTAATTCAACAAAATAGGTTTGTCTACAATATCTAGTTTTTAAAAATTCCTGTCAGAAATATCTTTTGAGTGCAGAGCTGAGAAAAGATGCTGCCAACCAGTCTACATCCTAGCCATGCCCCCAGTTGATTTAAATCTTTGAAGACATTCCACAAGCCTTCACTGGGCACAGAAGAAATGAGATACAAAGACCTAAAACCTCAGCTTTACCATACTGCCCAAATGCAAAGAATTCAAGAAAAGGCATAATTTTATACTATTGTATTACCCATGGCTAGTGCTGCTATAGTGTATGGTTATCACCTTTAGTCTCGCACATAATCATTATGATCTGAGCAGCTATGAAAATATCACTTTTTCAAGTGAATGTAACTAACCGCTACAGTTTGCACAAATTGTTAAAACAACAATCATGATTAATCAGCAGTACTGGCTCAGCATAACGTCTATTGATGTTCTGCAGTAAACATACCACTGCTAAACTCCAGATGGTATATGGTTAGCAAACTGATGAACTTCATTGCTTGGAAGGCAGAGCAAAGGCATGAGTATAGCACAGTCTTACCTTAGACTACAAATATAGTATATACTACCAGCAGCATAATTACAGCAATGATATTTACAGAAATTCCACCGAGCAGTTATCAAAAACATTGCTTTTGGTCTGAAAATGCAAGGAGAATAGCCTTGCTATAGACAGACCTGCGTATAAGAACCTAAATATATCAAGCTTCTTATAGCTGTTTTTTTTTTTTTTTTTTTTTTTTTACATGAAGCTAATTTTAGCAAAATAAAGTGAATCTTGCTCTACTGCACAAATGGCAGTCAATATCAGGAAGCAATTACCAGATTTAAAAGATGTGGTACACCTTGCTTGGAGAAAGAAAGAGCAGTATTATTTCACAAACAGCTTTAAACGTTATCTGTATGACCTGCTAATGTGCTGCTTTCGGAAGTACTAGGTTTGATTCTGTCATTCTTAATTTGCCTGCTGTGTGACCCTGACCAAGTGACTCAATCTGGCAGTGCATCTGGGCCACCCATGAAAAGGGCTACAAGTACTGGGAGGGGTATATCTAATGTGGTCCATATATTACAAAGACTTTGATCAAGTTTTCTATCCTGGCCACTTGTTTTCTGTTCTTGGAAAATATTTCAAGAATATCTCTATTTGAACATCTGTGCTAAACTAAATTTCTTGACAGTCAGTTTTGGATCACATTTAACAATCTGGTTGTGATGAGACCAAATCACAATACTAAATGTTATGGGCATTTTTAAATATTTTGAAAATAGTCAGTCATTACATACTAGAACATCACTACATTACAGTTGGATGAAGGTTCTCAAAATCCATTAGAAATGATTGCATTTCAGTTCCTGAAAATGTGAGCTTGTGTCTGTAAATAAGGTAAGAGTGGGATAATTTTGCAATCTGTAGGGATTAAAGCTTTGCAAAATTATGAGACTAAATCACATACATTAATGTTACTTTATAAAATATAACAGTAAACTAGGCATCATTTCCATACTGCTTAGCCTAGGTCTGCCAGATTTTAGGTGTGAGGCAAAATTGGAGACAGTGTCTAAAAATTTCCAATGCATGCATGATATTTGCAGAAAATGTTTTGTACCCAGTTAAACGCAAGTATATAGAAACTGGTACAATAAATTTGTGAAGCTATTGACTTCAGACTCCATAAGCTAAGGACAGATCTCACTGCAGTCATCACTGACCCTGGCTTTGAACTGGAGGTGCTGCAGTTATGAAAAGAAAGCCAAGAATCAGAATAAAATGCTCAAGATCAGTAGGCAACATTGTGACAATGTACAAGAACAGAAACTGGAAGGTGGATTGCTGGTGTTGATGCAGTGTCCATCTGCGTCACTGGCAACCTATGTTCAAATAAGAACATGGACTACTAGAAGGCTGGGAGTTAGGCAAAGTGCCCACTTCTCATGTATCCTATTCTAGGAGGACAGTGTGGGTTTTCCATGATCTTGGCAACTTTGGTGGGAAACCAGAAGCTCCATCCATCATGCTATAGATAAGTATGCAAAGGGAAGGAGACATGACATCAGTGTCCTGTGCACAACATGGAGGTACATACTTTTTGAACTCCTAATGACAGTGCATAGTTTGCTGCTTCCTGGACAAGGACATTCACCAGCCAGCTCGATGCTGATTTCTGTCTCTGCCACTCTGTTCAAAGAGATGTACCATTTCCAGGTCTTTAAACAACATTAGTAAAAGGTTCCTACTCCTGATATTTGGGTGGCCAACGTGATGAAAGATTATGTAGGTGTCACTAAAAAGTAGATATTGGCCACACTGTGACATAGAAACAGAAGATCCAGGAAGATATTCAGAGGGTTGTGGTGCATGAGTGTCAGACTGAAGGGTGGATATTATAAAAAAAGGATTCCAAATAATACACATTAAAAGTTGGGATTATAACGTGATAGTCTTGTAGCTGGTGCAAAGAATTAAGGAGCTATTAACTAGCTGTTTCCTGTGGTCCAGTGGCCCAGGGTTAGATTTTCCCAGCCCTCATTGCATTAAATGACCCCTAAACACTACAAACCTATTAGTCTGACTAGTCTAATATGCAAATCCATGGAATGAATTATCATTGAACTGATCAACAAAGACATAAAGCAGCCTTCATACAATGGACCCAACTCAGTTTGGCTTTGTCGAGTGAAGGTCATACCTACTAAACCTGGTGGACTTCTTTAAAAGGGATACCAAGGAAATGTATGAGGGCAAAATGGTGCATAATGCCTACCTGGACCTGGCTAAGGCATTCAGTACAACACCCCAATTGGACATAGTTGACAAACTCACCAAACTGGGCATAAACCCCTACCTAACTCACTGCATTGCCAGCTGGCTCACAGACATTACCCAAGAAGTCAGGATTGCTAAGATCAGCTCCATGAAGAGACCATTCACCAGTGGGGTACCTCAGGGCTCCATTCTAGGACAGCTCCTATTTGTCATCTACATCTCAAAGGTAAGGGCAAATGTCAAGGTCCTTTAGTTGACCAAGTTCATAGATGATTCCCTCCATGACATGAACACTTTACGAGATGGTCTAACACACACAAATGACTAGTGCCAAAGTCATGGATTAAAACTCAGTGCTAAAAATGCATTATAGTACCTTTTGGTAAAACTGCCACCCAGTCTAATTACTCCATCAATAAAACACCACTAAGTGTTGACTTGGTAGTTAGGTATCTGGGAATATATACAGACAGTAACCTGGCATTTGACCAACATGTGGCCAAGGAAGTAAGAACATCATTTCGTGTCACACAACTTATAAGTACTGACATGGCATCCAAGTCCAAGGAAGTCATAGTGCCACTTTATTCATCCCTTTTTGCACATCATTGAGTACAGTGCCCCCTTCAACATGTATCTGACCAAACATGTGTAACAGTTGGATTGCCCACAAAGGTTCTTTACAAGGAGAATCTAAGGTATAAGAACACTATCCTATTTGGATAACCTTAATGCCATGTCTCCATACTCTGTCTCCTATAGGTTGCTGATCTATGCCTGGCAGACAAGATATCCTCAGATCCAGCTCCAATGAAACTTTTTGCACATACACAAAATTAATATCATCAGAACCACCTGACCCAAGGATTTAAATTTTGCTTATGACATAAATAGGACATGGTGAGAGAATATGTGTCTTAGAAGATCCCCTTGCTCTGGAACAGACTCCACATCCATGAGAGGCAGAGTCTATCCCTAGCAAAACCTTGACCAATAGATGGGAAATCAGAAATTTACCCAGGTCTGGCCCTCATATGTCTGATAGACAGAGGCAGACAGTAATGTTGACTAACCTACCCCACCCCAACATAACCTCCAATAACTTCCTAGCTAACATATCACCTCTTAATGTACTCCCATGATACATATGGACACAATTGGGTTGGGTTGCACATCTAAACCAGGCAGCCCTCCTAGTTGGAGTCTGAAAAAGGTCTGTGCAGATCAGTGTTCTACCCCGATATACAAAGAAAGAAAGAAAAATAAATGAAAGAAAGACAAATTTTACACCATGATATTAATACCAAATAGCAGGTGTGAAGTATAATCATTAATATATGGAATATTTCAATGTGAGCCACAGGAGAACTCTAAAATGTGTATCAAAGAAATAAAAGCACTATGTGCAGACACAAAAGATTGCACTAAAAATTGCAATGTAGTCATGGAAATTAAGTGTTAGAAGTCACACAGCTGCTGCAAGGCAAACCCTGTAAAGGCAGGTTGGTTACAAATGACGGAGAGTCAATGATGTTGCTAAATTTTTTAGGTGCCTTTGCTTCACCCACAGCTGACTGTCAGCTATGACTACTGCATGCCCTTGTTCAGTGGGTTTACTGAACCTGATTCCCCCAACTTCACAGACTACCTATGGTCATGTTCTGAGACAGTAATTCAGCTGAGGCATTTATCATGTCCTTGTTCTCTAGGTCTATTGAACCTGATTCACCCAACCTCCTGGACTATCTATGCCCATGTTCTGAAACAGTAGTTCAACTGAGGCCTCATAAGATGGTGGTACACTGCTGAAGAGGAATAATTTTTCTATTAAGGTCTAACCCCTTCCTTCTTATGTGTTCATGTATTGACCAATGATATGGCATGCAATAAGTGACGTTCTATAATGTTCATGCCTCCATGTGCAGCTCAGTCATAGCTCTTCCTGTTTAAGGACAGCACACAATACATATTCCTAGTCCACCAGCCATCAACAATAAAGTTGTGCATGAGCATGTGCCCCTTCCATTCCTCAGTGGGAAGGATGAGATGGGGCAAGCTGCTCTAGCCCACCACCAAAACTCCTGCAGTGCTCAAACAACTAACTGATCACATTTCATCATATTCCTCTATAGAAAGGAACTGGCAAGTGACACTGCAAAGATGACAAAATCATTTTGACAAAACACAGCAAGCTTAGAGTTCAGTATAATTAATGGATGATGCAAGAGGTTTTCTTCTCTATTCTGAGTTCAAACAACATGCCCTTTCAGATATTTTTCCTCACAGGTTTTGGATTTAGAGAGATAGTGTTTAAAAAGCAGCCTATAACCCATGGCCATCTTGACTTTTATCGGCCAAGAGGTCTCCATGCAGCACTGCAACAAATATGGATCCTTACATTTTGTTATTTATTTTGGTAAATAAATGCACTCATATCGTGGAAGGGTCACTTTTCAGGAATGAACTCTGAGCATTAGTTTGCGTGATCAGAAGTCATGGTTTATAAGTGGAGACAGAAGGAATTACATAGATGTCTACAGAATGAAACTAACTAGTAACTTATAACGTTAACGTAATAGTTAGAATAATAGGGGTTATGATGATTAAACAAGGGGGAAAAACAGTGGTTAGAATTACAACTTCAAAAATATTATGTAATAAAACAAAGAATAGCTATATCATTGACTACAAAGATGTACTTCATGAAAAATGTAATTTTCTGCCCTGAAAAATATCCAAAGATCCCAGTTGTAAACTTTTACTAAATCTTTCCAGACTCTCTCTTTTGATTTGGTCATAGCTTATTTTATGAAGTCTTGTACAAAAAATATTTTCACGGTGAATGCAACATTATTTTTTGACAAATTGCTAATATAACAGCTTTAAACTATGAATGAATGAATAAATACATAAATAAATAAACAGACACATGCACACACGCACAGACACACACACACACACACACACACACACACACACACACACACACACACACACACACACACACACACACACACACACACAGTTCTACATATGATGCTTGCAATATTCTGACACCGTAGCCTTTAATAAGGAAATAACTGCAGCTCTATCTATCATGCAAAGAGGATGAAACAACTGAAACTATCTTGGTACCACACTTACTTTCTTGAACTGTTTAAGACACTGTTATTGAAAGAAAAAAATCATTGAATCAGAGAACAATGCATTTTAAATGGGTGTAGGAAGTTGCTTGATTTTATATTTATGTAAGATTTTTTTTTATGTTGTGTCATCACTCCATCATTGAGGGGCGATACCATGAACAGTGATTTGATACCTGTGATGAAAATGAGTCAGTGGGGGGAAGTGAATCTGATTCTGGCAAGTAAGTGAGGTGTATGCATAGTATTCCTATTTCAACCAGTGGTATTACCAGTCTGGCCAAAAAAAATGAATGAAGGGGTATAAAACATAATCAGAAACACTCAACAGGGAAACAGGGGGTTCCAGTTTCATGGAATATGAGAGGTGCTTAAAACTCAGATGTCAATGAAGGCAGGATAATTAGGCATTTAACAGATTCAGGAATATCATTATTACCAACAGTAGAGGCAACCACTGTGAAAATCTTAGACAGGTATTGGGTAATGAGATGTTCTTGAAAGGGACTTCAAAGGATGGCAGTAAATAGTTGTTTTGTGGTTTTAATGGCACACAAAACTGTCTACCAAGCAAAAGTTCCATGTTTATCAAAGCTGATTTAAATATGATGGCATTCTGCTTTGCAAATGGCTGTAAGTTTCCCATCTGTTAGGATGGAGTCATAATTTCTACTCAGTAAATTTTAAGCTTGTGGCACATTTTATAAGCTGCTGATAAAATAGTCTATGTCAGCATGCCATCTGTTATCTCATATCTATATACTCCTTTGTGGATAGAAACAGTTGATAATTTTGGGAGACATGGATTCTTCTTCATACTTGGAGAAGTTTCATTGAAAAAGTGTGTTGCAAGTTCCTTTCTTCTACAGAAATGTTGCAGACCAATCTGACTCACGGACACAATGTTAGTGATATGGATACAAAAGAGAGACCCTTTCACAGAAGAAATTTTTTTTGTGAGGGGAAGATCTGGATGAATAAATATCTTTATAGAATTCATTGGCATTTCAAGGAAATTTATGCCTGTGGATAGATGCAGGTGATAATTCCAGTAAATTATAGTAGAAATGGATTTTTCTGCAAACTTCCCCAGCATCCAGGAGAAGAGGGAATACAGCCTGAAGGTGGGCAAAGGCTAGGTGTAAATGTTTACAAGACTCATTTGATGTAAACTTCCTATTAATCCTATGATGAAAGTTATCCACTCAGAGTTCCCCCTCTCAAAAAAAAAAAATCTCTCCCTTCTATACAAGGGCTTGACTTCTGTACTTGTATCATTAATATCAATGTTCCCCCAAGCAGATTTAGCTTGACGGCTTACACTAGATAGGGAAGCTGTTATTGAGTATGACCCTGTTAGAGTATAGAATAAAGCTCTGGAAATCATGTTTAACATTGAACCATACCAGTACATTTATGCAGCTCTCAGAACTGAATGGTGGTAACACAATTTGGCAATTATTGTTGCTGCTCCACTCTTACAGATTGTGTAACTCAGTCTGAAGGTCATTGCTGCAGCTCCATTCTGATAGATTCTGTAATGGAGTTTGGAGGCCATTACTGATACAACTTTCTGACAGATTCTGTCACTCATTGTGAAGGTCTTTGCTACTGAACATTCTTATAGATTCTGTAAATCAATTTGGCAACCATTGCTGCTGTTCCATTCTGACAGATTCTGAAACTCAGTTTGGAATTCATTGCTGCTGCAACTTTCTTACAGATTCTGTAAATCCATGTGAAGGTCTTTGCTAGTGAACATTCTTGCAGATTCTGTAACTCAATTTGACAATCATTTCTGCTGCTTCACTCTTACTGATTCTGTAACTTACTTTCAAGGTCACTGCTGCTGCTCCATTCTTACAGATCCTATATCTCAGTTTGGAGGTCATTGCTGCTGCAACTTTTGTTCAGATTCTGTAACTCAGTTTGAAGGTCATTGGTGCTGCATCTTTATTACAGGTTCTGCAACTGAGCTTGAAGGTCATTTCTCCTGCAACTGGTCTATAACTCAGTTTGGACATCATTGCTGCTGCAACTTTCTTACAGACTCTTACTTAGTTTGGAGGTGATTACTGCTCCATTCTTATAGATTCTGTAACTCAGTTTGGAGGTCACTGCTGCTGATCCAGTCCGACAAATTCTGGTTATTCTTTGATAAGAACCACTTTTAGAGGGGGTTACCATCTAATTTACCCCTCCCACACAGACTGTATCTCTTAGAAGAACTGTTTTAAAGGGGTAGGGGTTAAGCTGGAGCGTCAGCTCTTCTTACAAATGGAAGCAATTGAATGAGCTCTCACTTTCCTTCTATGAACAAAATTAAAAAGAAAGTGTCAATGTTGTCACTTTATTGCTGATTACTTAGAGTTAACAGCAGTATGACACAGTGCAAGAAATTTGGATTATGAGAGCATCAGGTCTTGTAGAATGACATCACCTGATCTCATGGACTATTAGTTATGCAAGCCCTATTTTTCTACACACTCATTGACATTTCTTCAAGTCGCTAATGTTTGAAAGAGGGAGGAACTCATATGCTGGCTATATCCATTGACAAAAGAAAAATGGTTCGGGATTGTATATTGAAAGAAGTCCTTCTGTATCTTTACAGCTTTCCATGTATATTAATTCCTGGATAAAATGTTTTTACTTTGGAAAATGTCATTCAAAAGTTTATGATCTGATGATGGTTGCATACTTTATCAAAATCAGCATAGGGAGAACATCACCTAGAAACCTTTAAGGAATAAGTCCCAGAAATGACAGCATATGAACAGAAACTGTAAGTGATTAGATATATTAAATATATGGGTCTATTTTGCTTGGTCGAAAGCCCATATACTTGAACATTTTTCACAAGACAAATATAGCTAAAACTGAAATTCCGAACCACGCATTTTTTTCCCAGGGCAAGCAAACATTTATCCAACATGGGGAAATATGCCCTTTTCCCCACTGTAGTGCAATCAATTTTGGAGTTAGTATATACATATATATATATATATATATATATATATATATATATATATATATATATATAGTTGAGGGGTGTGGGGGCTGTAGTCCTCCACCTAGGTGAGTTTCAGATATTATGGTGTGTTTTTGTGATGTCCAGGGCAAGTGTTTACTTGCCCTGGGAAAAATCCATGCTTCAGGATTTCAGCCTTTGTTATTTTTCAGCTCAAGAAAATAATGTTTGGGTATTTGGGCTTTTGAGCATGCAAAGTATACATATATATATATATATATATATATATATATATATATATATATATATATATATATGGGTCTACTTCATTTGACCTAACTTTCATTTGCCCGACACTCATTTGCCTGACCCCATTTGACTGAAAGCTCATTTGCCCGACACTTCATTTGCCCGAAAACTCATTTTACTGACAAGTAGTATTAGCAAGAAAATGGAATATGCCCCCCTCCCCACTGTAGTGCGACCCTGGAGGGTGTGGGGGGTGAAGCCCCCCACTTACTTTTCTTTTACTAAGCAATATTACATCAAAAGTTAACAATATCATGTGTGCCCCCCACACCCCCCCTACCTATATATTCTAACTCCAGGGTCGCACTACAGTGGGGAGGGGGGCATATTCCATTTTCTTGCTAATACTACTTGTCAGTCAAATGAGTTTTCGGGCAAATGAAGTGTCGGGCAAATGAGCTTTCAGTCAAATGTGGTCAGGAAACTGAGTGTCGGGCAAATGAAATTTAGGTCAAATGAAGTAGACCCATATATATATATGTGTGTGTGTGTGTGTGTGTGTGTGTGTGTGTGTGTGTGTATGGGTCCCCTTCATATGATCGAATTTGCAAAAGTTCGACTTTCATATGGCCGAGACCATATGATCAAACTTTTGAAAGTCTGAACATTCCTAACAGAGATCTCCATACAGAGCAGAAAGAGAAGATTTCCCTTTTCTGCACTATAGTGTAATCTCAGAGATGGTATACATAAATAGCCGGGGGTGTGGTGGGCGCAGACCCCACGTGTAGGGTGCAAGGGGACTTGGCCCCTGCTAAAACCATTCAGGTTTTTTTTTTTCATTTTTTTTACTTTTTTATTAGGTGTTCAATCTTTCAAAACTTCGATCATTTGGTCTCGGCTATATGAAAGTTGAACATCTGAAAGTTTAATCATCTGAAGTAGACCTATATATATATATATATATATATATATATATATATATATATATATATATATATTTATATACTTAAAAAATAAACTGAAGAAATTAAACAGCTTCTCAAAGATCTTTCATTGAAGGCATAATGGGTGACAACAAGTAGTCAAGATAAAAATAAAGGGTGCTGCTCATTTCTGTGAACTAATACAAAAATATTGTAAATCTAATGACTTGTGCAACTTTCTTCTCCTCACCTATTACCATTTCAAGCAGGTAAAGCACAGTTTGTTGTGTGTGGAATTCTTCAACTATTAAACTTAACTTCTCAATTGAAATGCACAGATTCACAATGCTGAGTTTAGAAATGCTGAAAAGAAAGGCTGACATTAGAGGACAAAAGAGCAAGCCTCCCTATACACCCTGATGAGGGGAGCAAACCTCACAAACTTATATATACACACTCAGAAATCGCCATTCCTTGGAGAAAGGGGGATATTCCAAAAAATGCCAGTTTCTGACTTAGTATATGTAAGTCCGAATTTTTGATTCAGTTTCCAGATTCTGGGACACAGGATTTCAAGTTCTGACATTTCAAATGGTTACCATTAAAAATATTCAATGTGAATACTCATACTCCATTTTTTGTTAATTTTTGAAAGAGCATCATGTCTTTATATCCAAAACTTCCTGTTCTGTTGCAATACAGGGACATTGTACATTTGCACACTACTTGCATCAGAGATTTCAAAATGAAGTCAGTATCTACAAATTATAGCTATGTCTGATATTATGAAGAGCAAAGCACTGTCTAATATATATGCACTTAAGGATTGTTAATGTCTTCTTAACTACAGCCAGTACTTTTTCTTCTTCTTTATAATCTATTTTATATATTACAGAGAGTTGGCTAACATTTATGAGTCTGCATGTTTTGATTCATGTCCAGATTTCTTTACTTCAAGGTTGCTGCTATTTTGGTTTTCTATAATACAGCCAGTAGCTGTCAATGTTTATTTCAAAACTGAGTTTTCTTTCCTTATATGTATTGCTATACATACATGTATGCACATACAGATACACACATACTATTTCTCTCTCTCTCTCTCTCTATATATATATATATATATATATATATTCTTTGTCTTTATATATATATATATATATATATATATATATACACATTTACATACATATACTATAACACACACACATATATATATATATATATATATATATACACACACACACACACACACACACACACACACACACACACACACACACACACACACACTCACATATATATGTGTGTGTGTGTGTGTGTGTGTGTGTGTGTGTGTGTGTGTGTGATAATGAACTACTTGAGAATGTCTGACACAGAATCTTGCAGCGCATTTGTGTTACATCATTACTTTATCAGTTACCTAGTTCATGCACTACATCCTTTAATATCAAAATATATGCAAGCATATGCCAATAAATTTTAATTTTTCATTACAGATTACTGCACAGTGTGATTTGACATTTACACAATTATATTATGAGCTTTTCTGCTAATCAAACAAATTATGATATAATCCTCAAAGGAAATTCTACATCTGCTGAAGCGGACCTACGAGTAAACCTTAGTATCTTACTTTCAACATTTCAGTAGTCACTAACATGCATGTCTTATTTCTTCTATACAGTCAGGCTTCAGTCTGATTTTTTATGTATTTTAAACAAAAAAATGAACTGAATATTATTTTATTTCATCTGCTTCCTATTCACTTATTCTATCATGAATAACTGAGGTTCTGAAGAATTGGAGACTGACCATATGTCATCATATTTTGTGCCCACAATATTAAACTAGTAGTGGAAATAATACATATAGTAGAGAGACATATATTTACTCAGTAAAGAATATGAAATATTTTAGCAGTTTAGTGTTTTCTCATTATTTTAAAATACTGCATGCAATAGTAGGTGTTCTAAATTTACCTTAAAGACCATTAACAGACAGTTTGCTGCTTATTTCCTGGATTGTGTTGTGACCTACTCACAAGTAAAAGAGCATTTTAATGAAAAATGAACAAGAGGTAGATTTTGTAGAACTGTTTACCTTCATTCTTTTTCAGAGTAAAATTTGGGTTATTCGCCATTTGTGGAAGAAGACTGTAGAAGAAGTAATGTCCATTCTTAGGGTCATCTTTGTCAATGGCACTAACGGTCTGAATCACCTGAAACCAACACAATTTAATTGATTTCTCTTGTATCCAGAATGCTGTATGCATACTTACATGTATATACAGAGATGACAAACTTAATAAGGAGTGACAGGACATACAAGAGACCATAATTTAAAACACTTAAAACAAAGCATACAATAATCTGGAGACAATCAATTTTAAATTTACATATTCACACAAATACTATTTCAGTTTTCAAGGAAGTTGTTTATGTACTCATTTTTTTATTTGTCTTTATGGTTCTTAATGGATGTGAGAACAATTAATAATTTAACATCACATTGATGAATCCATAAATGTGAAAATGCTATATGAACCAAATAAATGAAATTGTCAAGGAGGGTTCGATATTGGTTAAATGCCAAATTTTAATTGATTATGGAATGCTTTTTTCCCCTCTAAGGAGACTTCATCAGATAAAAATCTATCATTTAACCAATATTAAACCCTCTCTGGCGTTATCATTTATTTGGTTCATAGTGTGTTATATATGCAATATATCAAGACTTTTAAAAGAATAAGCAGGAAGATATTATATTAAACACACAACACTGATGTCAAAGATTGAATTGACAAATGTATATGTTGACAAAATAACACCTGGAAGCTGTGAAAAGTCATGATTCTGGCAGGCGAATCACATCCCCCCATTCCTGAGCATTTTTTAAATCAAGGTTAATAAAAACATCAAACAAATATAAATATTGTATAAACAGTAAATTCTATGAAAAAGGCTACTAAAAAAAACACTAATGTTGTTCGCTAATAACTGTTCTTTATAACAATAGACATCAAGACATTTATGTTCCTTAAAATATATAAGTTTACATTTGTCTAGATTTTCATAAACAGGTTTTTATATCATGGAAACTACACAATCTAATCACAAAATATCACTACTTCTTTACTCAGGCAGACATCCTCTTCATATCATACCAATCAATTCCTTTCTGCGTTCTTGTTTTAGTGAGATACCAACAGAAATATGAAGTATATTATTTCCATAATTAACATTTTAAGCAAAACTCAGTGTATCTGAAGCTGTACAAGCTTACATTGTAAATGTCACTGATTATTTTCTTCAGATTCATCTAATGTCACAGCTGATATGCAAAAATCTGTAAGTTATATGGGTTTAGCAGTATTAATAAAAATATGGAAAAAATAACATTTTTAATTACTCTTAAATAAACAACTTGCAATACCTCCATTGCAAGGCACTATGCATTCTGACTGTAGACCTTTATTTTTCTCTCATCCTATAGGATATTTCACACTATCAGTCAAAAAGCAACCAGGCGTCTCTCACATTAATGTGTGCAACACCACACTTTAATGAAATGTTATACACTGGTTTTAACACCACAACAAATACCTGTGTTTTCATCATAACATTAGGACATCTTCAGAAATTAAAACACATAATGATGCCATTTATACTTCCCTTTTTATATGTCATTTCCAACCAGATTATCCCAAGCAGTGCAAACAAGCAAATATTTCCTGCGACCTACATACCAAATGTTTGTGTCCATTCAATAATAGTACATACATCTTTTTTTAAAAGAATACAGTAAAATACAATAAAATTAACTATATTGCTTGTATAAACTTCTCTTGAAATATTTTATCTAATGAGGGCTAACTAAATAAGTAGATATAATGGAATTGGAAAATAAAAAACTTCTTTATCCATGGAACAGATAAAATTGATACAATAATAAACATGTAATGAGTTGAAACATATACAAACCAAGGACAAACCCACCCAAAATATTTACTGTGATGAACCAGTTGACAAGAAATGATTCAATATATAATGTAATGCATAAAAAATCTTGACCTGTAACTAGATAGCATAAATATCCATTACAACAAATACATTCTCATATTATAAAATCTATATATACACATATCTATATATATATATATATATATATATATATATATATATATATATATATACATATATATATATATATATATATATATATATATGTATATATTTATTTTAATGTTCATATAACGCCCTTTTCTCATTACTGAAAGTGTCTCTAAGCAATACAGATCATGTTATAATCTAGATGCCCTCAATTTAATATAGGATCAATATATATATATATATATATATAGTAGTATTTAATCCTGGAGTTTTACTGGCATATAAAGTTACCCGCCAGTATGATTCTCTATATTCACTCTTAGTTTGCCAGGGACCTCCTCTAGGGTCTTTAATAATTTCCTCTACTACAACAAGAAGGACAAAAACATTGGTATTTGTTGAGGCATTAAAACCAGCCTTTAACATTTCATTAAAGAGTGGTGTTGCATGTATTAATTTGAGAGATGCGTGGTTACTTTTTGTCCAATAGTTTGATTCTTGTGTGTGGTGCCAGTAACTTTTTTCACAATTTTTACTACTCATTCTTCAAGTTTTGTTGTTTTTGATATTTCACACTATGCCTTTCACTAACGTATAATTTATCCACTTATGAAAATACTAATGTAAATATGAACTATTATGGCAAACAGTGCTTAATATCTCCACTGGAATCTAGACAGACGTAATCTTATTTTCTATCTCACAATATAAACTTTTACATCTTGTAATTTGGCAAATATTTTTTTTAAGGAAATTAGCTCCAGTGTCCATAAAAGAGCTACGAGTGTCACATGGAATTACACCTTTAGTAGTTAATAAGTGAAACATGTTTGAGTATGCTGCATTAGTTTATATACATTGATACCCTTAGATATGCAAATGTTATCTCTTTACTACTAACATGTATTTCAACAGCCTGACAAAATTAAAGATTATAAAATGCAGTACAGTCCAGCCAAGGTGTTGTACCTCAAAGCTGAAAGCACTTCACGATCTGTCAAAAATATTTAAAAGTGCCACAATTCATATATCTACTCTTTCTATGCCATTGTACAAAAAATGTGGAAACAGAGCCGATAAAGATTTTCATGTTAGATTTTAGCAGTAATAATAATATTAATTATTTAAAGGGTGTTTAAGAACAGACTTCAGTGCTGTGGTCGATCCTCCCCTGTTAGCAACAGGTGACTGGTAGTCTAGTAGCTATGGGGGTAGGACATACAGAATAGGGAGGGACTAGATATAAATTAATTCTTGAAAGGGTTACAGCAGGACAAGTTGGGGAGATGCAGACCTGAGAGGAATTTAACCAGGGATACACCTTTTCCACCCAGGATCTGATGTAGTGAACATAACAGGTTCCTTAGAGAGCTGATCACACTACCATCCTGGGACTGCTGACAGATGTGTTAGTGGTAAGGTTTGTTATGATGTTAGAGGTAATGTAGGAAAATATGTGGGAACTTTTGCTTAGAGCTGCAAAGTTTTGGGGATATGTAAATTAATTTTCATTGCTAAAGAAAATAAAGGGATTCGTTTGGTAGATGCATCCAAAGTACACAGTTTTTGAACAATAGTAGTAGCTGAAATGGTATCCTTGTGTTTTGTTGTAGAGAGGTATGACTCCTGAATAGCAGGATTCTGAGGTAACTATTTAGGGATTGAATATATAACTGGCATAGGCAGTTTGGTCACAAGATTACTGCATGTACAATAAAAAAGAAAGTTGTTATGATTATCCCTAAATCCTCCAATTGATGTTGCTCATATATATGTATGAAGTTTCAGAGGCTGGAACATTGCTGTTGCATAGCTGTAAATAAATCATAGTGAGGCACAGTTGTCATTTTAGAAATGGTTCTGATTTGTTCTTCTCCTTTTTATATATTGTCATGTCTTTGGCAATACTTTGCTTTCTTTCCTCGTTGCTTTGAAAACAAACGGTATCTTCATAAATTGAACAGTCATCTATTCAGTGGCAGTTTAGGACTGTGTAATCTATTGGTGGAGCTGTTGGGGGCATGAACCCTGAAAAAAAGAAATTTAAAGTAGAAAAGTGATGTTCTACAGTTTTTATTTTTTTTTTGTGTGTGTGTGTCAGCACTTAGCATTTAGAGTGCCAACATTTAAATGGAGGAGAAAGACAGACTACATTGGACCTTGCCCAACCCCCAACAAGATCATCCCCTGAGACTGATATGTTCAGGTACTGAACTCATATGTTCAGGTACTGAGTGCAGCTGATACCTTTCATTTTCTAATAGCAGAAGAGAAAAATAAATCTTCATGCCATTGCTTTGACCTTGAAATTTCTAGTGATTTCCCCAAAGAGGCTGAAGTAGAAAGATTCAAAATGATATTGCAAGTTCAGATGCTGATACACTGAGGAATTAATTTAAAGATGATATATCATTTTTTCTCACCTTTATGTGGAAAAGATCAATTCACAAAGAACTATTTGGCCACAGTAAAATATGGTTGTGTTTTTAGTACAAAATGTACATGTATGAAATGTTTATACCGTGATTAATTGACTGTCTACCATTTTATTAGATACATTTAAACAAAAATTTTAAATGGTGCTCTGGCTGGAAATGACAAAGAATAATGCATGAAACTCATTAGATGTGGTGAACTGCAATTTGTGTTATTTATATGTGCTTTCCTACATTGCCCCGATTCTTCTCCAAATTCGTCAGACACTCAGTTGTTCCCTCTAGGTAAAGCAACATGCTTTTAAATATTTTCTGTCTAACTTTGACATATTTAGCCATATGACATCATTAACTTAACAGCAGAGTATACTAATATACATTAACTAGTCTTTTAGAGTTGGTGGGTCTTAGCTGTAGGGGCAACTAAGTTATTGATGTCCAGTGAAAAAAGTAGGTGTTCAGTCCACTCTTTACTAACCTAGAAATGGATGGTTAGCATGTTCTCTAAAGTAGACAAACATTCACTCTATTTTTATTTTCAGGAATTGTTTTTTTGTAGTCATTCATTCATACTGTAAGTGTATGGATGTGTTATATATGATCACACTTCCAGATATCAATGTACTGGATTCCCTGAAAATACATGTTTAGCAAAACTCAGAAATAGTCTAAATATAATACATCTAACAATGAGTTCAGGAAGCAGTATTACAACTAGAGGTACTTAACAAATATGAGGAACTAAATGTGTTATGATTGAATCGGTCTTTGGTTTTCTACAATCCCAGTGACCCAGTGAACTGGTCTTCTGCTTCTTTACATTTGTGATAATGTATGGGTATATGAATGAAGGCCGGGCCCAGTGTTTATGTTGGTGTGCCCTTAGAATAATCATATGTACTTAAATATACATATTCAAAATCATCTTGTATTTAAAAGTGACCATCTTCATATCTGTAGGTGACCATCTGTGGTATCACAATTTTTTGTCTGACATACGCCTGGTACTGAAAAGCACTTTTAATCTGGAAAACAATGTCACTCCCTTTTTTTTATGGTTGCTGGTTCAAAATCTCACTTTTTTAAAATATTGCAAGTTTCTTGATAAAAACAATTTTGGTGAAATAATTTTAAACCTACCCATAGGGGCTATATAATGTAACAAAATACATTTAGATTAAGTGACTTTTTGCAGCTTCCTCCAGACTGGCATTCTTTCTTACACCGTGTAACACTGGGTGCTTGATTGGTGTATTGTCAATGTGATGCACTTTGCTGTCACTTTTGAATATTCAACCTTAACTCATGTTGCAGCACATCAGAAAGAATGTGATATTGGACTAGCGCAATACTGAAATTGATGGCACAAGCTAGAAGTGGAGGAGAATTTAAAATTGTACAGATCACCTCTCTGTTCTAAAAAAAAATAAATGCAAGGGAAAATAGAGGCGAAGGATATCTGCTTATATGGCACAGTGGAAGGTAAGGAAGGGAAATGCAGTACTACTTTTCTTTGTGGATGGATACAGGAGTACTCCTTTAATATCTCCAGTCTTCCTATTGACTTTAAAAAGCTATAACAGACTCTGTGGTATGAGCTTATTGTGGCAAATAAAAAACAAAACAAAACAAGGACAGCCATTTTAAATGATACTTGAATATAAATTAGTGAAATAAACTTAAGGTTGTCTAATCATACTTTCCCTGTTCAACATCTACATGGTGACTCCATGGTCAGAATTGATAATGACTATTTATTTGCAGTCCTGACAATATCATCATCTATGGCTCTGTATCAAATCCTACAAACAAAATCAATTAATTTGCAAAACCATATTATTCTTACATCACTACTTCTCTGTTAGCACTAAAACTTGCTTATCTTCTCTAATACCTCACTCTGTTGTATATCTTAAATGACTCCTTCCTATCTTATACACCACTCTTCTATGTGTAAAGCCTCAGTATAAGGCTTGTAAAATTAATGTCTGTCAATATCAATATAAATTTTATTATTCTGAGTATTATGGTATGCATTCAATGAAACTGCATTATAAAATTTGTTATGGTAAATACTGATTGCATTAAATATGATGCTTTGGGGATTTTCCTCCTGGGCCCTCACTTCATAAGGTCATCCGACCTGTGCCCAGTCAGACTTTCTCTGTATACAAATGTTATTAAAAAATAAATAAATATAGTGTTGTACCTAGGAAAGATTTGCATAGTTAACTATGCAAGGAGCCAAAATTCTGATGATTAAGGGCACACCTTTGTTTTCCGTTAAACTCATAAGAAGATATTTGCTGACATGATAATAAGAAGAAACGAGGAGGGATATATAATGCTGGGAAGATGACTCTGCAAGCAAGAAATCAAGTGGTGTAGTGGCACTAAAAGCTCTGACCACAACCTCAGAGGGGTCATAAGCTACATGATTGTTTGATACTTCTTGGTGTCTCAGAAGAAAGTGTATGGACTGCTTGATGGTATGAAAAGTAACTTTACAGAAATGGGTCTAACATTAAGGTGAAGATCCCGTGGATGGTATTACTCATTTAAGTGTAATTACATTTTATTTGCAGTGCTTTTTATTCATGCTTGTTTCATGAGGGGGGTGGGGTATGAGTCTGAAGCGCTGCTAAGGATGCACAGACAGAAAACAAGAAGAGCAAGCTGTTGCATCCTAATCTCTATGTGGGGCACTCATATAGTCGAAGGCTAGGCCTGATCTGAGTTACCCATTTTCTGTAATCAAGATCTTGGATGTGATGCAGTTTGCCAGACTGTATCCAAATACTCTATCGTAGCCAACAGCACTACTGCTTTTCTTCTTAGTTTAGCAAGTGCCCTAAGAATGATGATTCAGAAGATTTTATGTAAAAAACTGTATGCTGTTATTACTGGATTACAATGGTAAGCAATGCAACTTAACTAATCTAAGCAATGCAACTTAACTAATCCAGCCGTTGAGATTTAAAGATCATCAAGCAGGAAAGGCCGTAAGCGCTATCCCTTTGCTCAGATTCTTATAGGCTCTTATGAGGTAATGTATGCCTTGTATTCCATTCCATTAAAGACCCCATCCTCTTATGAGGTAATGTATGCCTTGTATTCTATGCCATTAAGGACCCCATCCTCTTATGAGGTAATCTATGCCTTGTATTCCATGCCAGTAGACCCCTCCATCCTCTTATGAGATAATGTATGCCTTGTATTCCATGCCATTAAGGACCACATGATCTTATGAGGTAATGTATGCCTTGTATT
The DNA here is from genome assembly GCF_019279795.1 of Protopterus annectens. Taxonomy (NCBI): domain Eukaryota; kingdom Metazoa; phylum Chordata; order Ceratodontiformes; family Protopteridae; genus Protopterus; species Protopterus annectens. Next base: position 195,681,937 of record NC_056742.1, read on the forward strand.
CCATGCCATTAAGGACCCCATCCTCTTATGAGGTGATGTATGCCTTGTATTCCATGCCATTAAGACCCCTTCCTCTTATGAGGTAATCTATGCCTTCTATTGCATGCAATTAGACCCCCTCCACATCCTCTTATGAGTTAATGCATGCCTTGTATTCCATGCCATTAAGAACCCCATCCTCTTATGAAGTGACATATGTCTTGTATTCCTTCCTATTACAGACCCCATCCTCTTTGGTCTCTTGCACCTTCACTGAACTAGGGAATGAAATCACCAGCAACAAATTCATAAAACATGCTCACAATTGAAATGTGTTACCTAGTGCCTACCTCACCTGTAAAACAGACTTCCCTTGCAAGCTAAACAAAGTGGCATCCTAGCATCCTTTAATTTAAATTTGGATGAATTGAGTCAGCAGGCATAAATATATTCCAGGACTAACTGCACTGTCCTTCTTAGGAAGTTGGTGCAGCGTATAGGTGGGTGCTCTCAAGGTGTAAATGATCTTATGACTCATTTCGTTAGGATCCTTTGATCCTATTATATGTTACAACTTGCTGCCTACCCTGCTCCCTCGACTCTTTCTTCTCGCATGTTCTTTCTTTTTATGCAGGGAGTTCCCTTGTTTTTTTTTTTTTTTTTTTATCAAACTGTGTTGCTATGGATAAGTTAAAAGGTACTCCCCTAGACACAATTTATAGTCAGCCACCAAGTCTTTCCTGTGCTATCTCCCTTAAGAGATTTTTTTTTTCTGATGACAGAATTTGTGTCTTTGCAACCATGAGTACATTTGAGATGTGCATACAGTTTGCTGGAATATCTATTGCTCTATCTATTTATACCCAAACAGAGATTTATTGTATACATTAAATATAACATAAATATATAAATATACTTTATAAATATGTTGCCTTTCTTTATTAATGGAATAGGCATTTAATGGAATGTATGTGGATGTGAACAGTTGGTTGAATTTGCATTTTGTTGATTGCTGAGTTTATCGATGTTGAGTATGTCAAGCTGTGTTTTTTTTTGTGTATTGAGGTGAGTGTGAGTAACAGTTTTTAATGCCAAAACAAGTGGATGTACCATTTTTTTCTGCATTAGAGGTTAGGAGTACATGTGATTTAGGGGTAGAGTAAATGCTACGCAAGGTAATAGATTTTAGGAGTTTGTGTGTGAGAAACTGGGGGTTAAGTTTAGACCTAGGGTTAAATAAGTAGCTAGATACACTCTGTGGTCTTGTATGTGATATGTGTTATGTGTCTGAACTGTCTCATGTGGTGGTAGTGCATGTGGTCAGGGTTTTTGTACATTAATATGTAACTTAATATATCAAATTGATACATTTATAGCAATAGATATATTACAGCAGGTGTGACACACTGGAGACATTTTCTTCAGTTTAAGTGCGGTTCTTTTTACTTTAAACGTAAACAGAGAATGAAAACTTTATCTTAACACAATCAATTTTTGTCAAGATGCACTTAAACTCTGTGTTACCCAGTTCAGTTTTAAATTTTTTTCAATGAAACACATTGCTACCACGATTCAAGTGTATTATATTGTAATGTGGTTTCAGTTGACCAGCTATATAGATATAGTGGTCTAAAAACTGTAGCACTAGTATTAATCATGCTGGGCTGCTCATTTTCTTACTATATTGCAGGCCAGCTGCCCTATTTGTGCCCATTAACATTTTGCCTCTGCAGCTCCTCTTGTTTATTTGTCTGTTAATCAGTAGCTGACATTTTCCCTTGTATTGTCTGTTCTGTCTTAAAGTCTTACAAACAGAAATGCAAATTTGACAAGTATTAGATTTTTACAGAAGGGAGTTTTAAATGATTAGAAGAAGAAGCTTCATTTAGAGATAATAAACCATTACCAAGTAAAACATATCACTAAGGATGATTAGTATAATTAACTATATATAAAGGAAAATTTGCTATGTCTTGTCTGCACTTGGTAAGGGAACATTCCATTGGCATGTGTTAACACATATACACACAGACACAAACACACACATGCACGCATGCGCGCGCACACACACACACACACACACACACACACACACACACACACACACACACACACACACACACACACACAAATACTAGCTATGTTGTGGAAATTATACACCCATATCACAAGCACTTACACCACATGATATTCAGAGTGAAGATGATTTGCAATGAGTAGTTGAAGAACAAATATGTAATTACACATTCCTCAACATTTTAAGTAACTGAGCTATAGCTAAGATAATAAATCTCTAGCAGTTCTTCAAGAGAACAAACTAATCATTAGAGATTCACATAATAGGTTTAGATCAGTCTTGGAAGCCTCAGGTGTACAGTGTCCCACTATATGCCCATAAAACTTAATATTGTGTTAAAAATGAAAAATAAAATGGTTATCAATTTTCAGGTGCATGTGCCATTTTGCATGCTGGCATGCATACAAATGCGAAACAAATTATGCAGTTAACCATGCCACTGTTGCACCTTTTCATTTTATTCTTCCATGGAATAAATTAATCCTGTGAATGTAGACAGCCAGCTGCTTGACAGGCAATCATAATCAATGTTTGTTTCATGACAAGATATGTCTGCACATGACTGTCTAACTCATTTCCTTTAGGCAGTTTCTCAACAAACTGCAGACATACAAATAGAGAAAAGTGTCAACTGGATATAGAGAAGTTTTGCAAACATGTTACATAATTGGTCGAAAGATAACAGTGAGCAATGCATTACAGTATTTTTACAAGTATCTCTACAGTGAACAGATGGACCTCAAGAAAATCTAGCTTTATGGAATCAGTTAACCATAAATATCACTGCGTAGCATAAAAAATAATGTTCTTGAAATTGATTGTTTGTACATGTTCATCCTATGTCATTTCTTAGCTAAGGGCATGCACAAGTCAAGTAAATAATCTAAGACATTGAAGCAAAAAGGCAACAAGACAGGTATCTGATCAGTTAAATGAAGAGAAAGACTGAATCCCGGGTCAGTAAAAGCATTTTACTGAATAGTGCTGAAAGACTGATTTTACCCCCAAAACAGACCTGCAATTCTGATATCACTGTAATGTGAGAAAGAATGCCTAGATATGATAATCTCAGACACTATTACATTAATTTTATGAAGGGAGTGCCCCTGGGACTTAGTTTTACAGTAAAATATATTTTAATAATACATTCCCCAGTGCTGTTATTCTTTTAGGTAACAGTGTTTCTTAGAAAGTACATTATCTCCAATGCAATTTGGTGAAAAATACTACAGGGAAATTTAATGCACACTGACAGATATAATGACATGCTGCAGAAGTTGTTTTCCAAAATGAAGTGCACATGCCATTTTCATTTAAATGATTCTCACAGGAGGGCACACTCAAAAACTCCAAATTAAATGTGGAAAAATACAAGCTGTTTCAGCCACCACATACTGGGACAAATATTACTTCTTTATTCTATGTTGATTAAAGCAGAGCACACAATTCCATTCATCTTCACTAACCCTGTCTGGCCATGCATAAGCAGCACTTGGTTTTGAGTACAGAACAATCAGTCAAGCTACTATTGTTGACTTCAGTCCACCTGCACCATTGTTTTTAGCTTCTCTGTTTGACAACTATTCTGCTAATCTTTGTAAATGTAGGGTATCTAGAGCTCCAGCAGTACTTCAGATGCTCTCTAATTGACTTTACAAAGGAATAGCAGCTTCCATTTTATACTGGTAATGTTTGGAATTGTGCATGGGTGAACACCCTGGCTTGCATTACTGCTTTTTCACAACAACTGGTCAGTTTTATATCATATGATATAATTCTAGGTATCTTATACCTGTCCAATGCTGTTGGAATTCCAGCTTTTATATAACTATAATTATATTCAAGAAGTGCACCTCCTTCTATTTGGTTAGTCATCATGGGAAACTTTTTACAGTCTATAGATATCAATGATAACTTTGTGTTTTCACTTGCCCCTCCTTGTGTTTAATATACAGATCTTATTATATACCTCTGGTTAATCAATGTCTTTATCTCTAGTTTATACATTTTCAGATTACATGACGGAGGTTTGTAATTCCGATGATAGCTTGCAAAAACTACAATGTCTCCACTTAGGGTGAAAAAAGGGTTTGCTGTTAAGACATTATAATCTAACTCTTAATATGATGGTTTAGCTCATGGGTAGGTCATAGGTTTATAGGAGGTTACTAGGCTATTGGCTCTAAAGCCTTTACAAGCCTAGCCATGTTATACCCTTGCTCCCTTATAGACCAATATATAATCTAAGATCAACACCAGTTGTGAATCTGAGCTCAGTACCACCTGCCCCTGTCCAAGAGGGACACAGGTGAAATCCCTGGGACAAATTTATGGTTTGTCATCCAATTGTCCAAGTTACACTTAAATAGGGTCACTGAGGAGCTCTGCCTTATGTGAATTGGGAGTTTGTAAACACCAAAAAAGCTGAAAAAAACACAAACTGGATAAGAAAGCTAGAAAATCACTCTACTGGTCACTCACAAATGAAATATAAGGTCTGTTTTATTAAGTGCTTTTCATCTCTCCTTATAGGGAGACTTCTTCAGATAACAGACATCTACAAATGCAAAGTTTAAATAAAAAAATCATCAGTCATGTGACACAACACACACCTCCATTTATAAACACCCTTTCCTATAATATCCACATATTAACTGTGCATTTATTTCAATAATTTACGAATGATACCTTAAATATCCTCATATTAAAATATTTAGCCTAATATTCATAATTAACATACTTACTTATTCCATTCATATTTTTATTAACTTCGTTCTAAAAAAAAAATTTAAAAAATATTAAAATATTAAGATAATTTATCCTAACACATTTTATCCACATAACAGAACCTTACAACCAGAGGGTATGGACACACTTCCACCTTTCCACAACTTGAATTTAGGTGGCATCTTCGTACAGATGCCTGCCATTGTCCAGGATTGAATGAAGTATATTCTATCCGGTGTATTATTAAATTGAAAAACCTAGAGATGTAGGTAGGCTTATGAAAGGTGGAAGTGTGCCCATACCCTCTGGTTGTAAGGTTCTGTTATGCGGATAGAATATGTTAGGATGAATTATCTTAATATTTTAATATTTTAAAATTTTTTTTTTACAACAAAGTTAATAAAAATATAAATGGAATAAGTAAGTATGTTAATTATGAATTTTAGGCTAAATATTTTAATATGAGGATATTTAAGGTATTATTCGTAAATTATTGAAATAAATGCACAGTTAATATGTGGATATTATAGGAAGGGTGTTTTTAAATGGAGGTGTGTGTTAAGTGTCACATGACTGATGTTTTTTATTTAAACTTTGCATTTGTAGATGTCTGTTATCTGAAGAAGTCTCCCTATAAGGAGAGATGAAAAGCGCTTAATAAAACGGACCTTATATTTCATTTGTGGGTGACTAGTGGAGTGATTTTCTAGCTTTCTGAATTGGGAGTTTGTTCCAGAGGAGTGGCAATCTCTGGGAGACAAATCTGTCTGTCCAGCACATCTTGTTAATGTCTCCGGTTAGGTTTGGGTCTTTAAAGAGAGTGACTCTTGTCCCATTTGATTTGCAGATGTGCAGCATTTTCTTTAAGGCAGGGATCGAGACTGCCCTGTAGGCCAGGCACAAGTTGCCTCCAAGCAGTCTCTATGATACAGAGTACAGTGACAGGGCCTTCAGTCTATCCATGTAGGTCAGGTGTTGTATGCCCTGAATTTTCTTTGTGAGAAACCTCTGAGGTCTCTCCAGCCATTGCAGGTGGCTGGTAAGTACATACAGAAGGGAGCATTGTACACTATTATTGATCTGATGTCAGACGAGTACAGAAGAGTTATAATTTCCTTAGCTTTGGGTGCTATGTCCTTACTTATGAGATGTGCAACATAGAAGGCCTTCCTTACCATTGAGCACACATGGTGATCAAAGTTAAGGTTGCTATTAACCTGCAGTCCCAAATCTCTCACCACTGGGTTTACCTTAGTGCGGTATTATTAATATTGTAATTTGCAGGGACTTCACCTTTTTGATAACGCATTTTTTGCATTAACTTTAAAAAGTCCATGGGTCTGGCATCAATCATTTATCTGTGTGAGACCATTTTGTAGAATGTTGACATTGTTGGGTGATTCTATGATTGCACCTGGTTTCCAGTCATCGGTGAACTTGGTAAGCCAAAGGTCATCTATTTTCATCTGGGTTTCTTAAAAATAGATTCCAAACAGTAGAGGGCACATTACAGAACATTGTGGAACACCACTGGTAACAGGTCTGTTGGTAGAGGTGGAATCTCCAACTTTAATTGTATGCATTCTGTCAGTGAGCCAGTTGGCTACCCATCTAACAATGTATGGGTTAATCCCCAGCTGGGTGAGTTTATCAATGATGCCTGAGTAGGGATTGTGTAAAAAGCCTTGGCCAAGTTGAGATAGCCATTATGTTCTGTTTTGCCTTCATCTATGACTTTGGTGACAGTCTCAAAGAAGTCTACCAGGTTTAACAGGCATGATCTGCCCTTAACAAAACCAAAGTGAGTTATGTCAGGAGTTTGAAGGTCTCCTATAACCTTGTTAATGAGGTCCAAGATGATTCTCACCATGGCCTTACAGATAAGGCTGGTTAGGCTTATGGGTCGATACTTCCCATGGTCGGATGAGGGACCCCCTTTTTGCAAGGGGATTATGGTTGCTGTTTTCCTCTCTGTTGGGACAAAGCCAGTAATTAGTCTGTGGTTAAGGAGAGTGCCCAGTGGTTCTGCTAACTCTTGTTTCAGACCATTTAGTAAGCAGCCTGGGGTGTTATCCTGTCCTATAGAGGCTGGGTTTTAGGCCTTGGAGAGTGCAGTTATGTCCTGCTCTTTGGCGATACTCGGTAGAGGACCAGTGATAGGTATGCTTTGGGATATGATTGGTGGAGACAGGGAGTTAAGTTTTCAGCAATCCTATCTGCTAGCAGTCTGGCAATGTCATCAGGTTCAGTATGAGTGGTACTGTCCAGTATTAATTTAGCACAAAGCTGGGCCTTCTCTTTTAGATTTTGGACATAGCTAAAGAATGCATTGTGATTATCCTTAGCAAGGGATGCTAATTTAATTTCATAATTAGCTTTAGAGAATTTTATAAGATGTATAATTTGCTTGTTCAAGCTGTGGAGGGTGTTCTTCTGCTGAAATCATTTCCTCTTATTCTTTGACAGCAGTTTCTTTCTCTTGTTGTATAACCTATTTATGCTAGATCTAAACCAGGGTGGCTTGTTTTTTTCATGAGGACCTTGTTTTGATCCATTCAGGTACAGCTGAGTTTATACATTTATATAGATGTTTATACAGTATAGGAGTCATTGCTGTCTGTGGTGGCGGGGGATTTGAAACTATTTATACCATTACTTAGGAGGCTATAGTATGCTTTGGAGAAATTTTTCAAACTTTGTGCTCCTGGGGGGGGGGGGGGGCTCAACTAAGCTTTTTATTTTGAACAAGACTGATTTAGGATCAGACAATACCAGCACATGGGGTGGTGTAGCGATCCCCCATTGTGATTACTAGGTTAATGACATTAGAGCGTCTTATGGGGGGGGGGGGGCTATCTGTTCCAGAGCATTTGCATTAACAAAGTCCGGGAACCTTAGGACTACTGTGTTTGTGCTCATATATGTTTCTCACATGATGGAACGATAGTTAAAGTCACCCAAGACCAGGGTGTTTGTATTGTGAGTGACTTAAGTAGGTCTAGGTAGACAGTGTGGATTTTGTGGTTCATGGTGGGGGTCCTATAGCTAATAATGACTTGGAGGGAGGTCTTTCCTATAGTTAGCGGGACTTGAAGTAACTCTAGGAAGTTGTACTGTTTAACCAGTCTTGAGGTATACTCGTCTTTAATGAAGATGGATACACCTCATCCTTTGGTTCTTTCACATTCCTTTTTTGGTCCGAATATGTGGAAGAAATTGTAGTCTTGCATGGCCTGGTACTCTGGCTAACAATGGTATAAGAAACATAAAGTGTGAAATGCACTGTGAGTTACAACAGTTTGTCTAGCAGTTAGTGCAGATGAGTTAGGTTATGATTTGTTAAACAACTGCTTTCTGTGGTACATAGTTTAATTCCCTTCACCTTCACTTGTCTTCTGTGTGACTGCCAAGTTACTTCAATAGACAATATTGCTGGACTGTTCCTAAAAAGGGACACCTGTCCAGTGGGCTCTTTTCCATCTGTTTTACATTGTTTGAGTGGCTGTGTTACACATCCATCATTTAAATTCCTTCACGTTTCACAGACATTAATTAGTACTTCCCTGTATGCTATTTAAGCATGAATCCCATTAAAATTGCAAGAAAAAACAGGCAAGCTAGAGCTTTCACTGTGTGACACCATAAACCTCCTGTAATGGATGCCCATGGGATATACGCAAATGACCCCTTAAGGAGATCAAGAGTTTAAGCTACATGGCTTGTGAATGTCCATGACTTTTTCACTTTTTAAATCTTTATGGCTACAGTCCTGTTTACCATTTGAGTATGAATCCCAGCATGTCTTGTAGCTTATTGGATTGTCAAATTTGGGTTTCTAGGTAAGAGAGGTTTAATGTTATTCATGCTAAGTCTGTGTCCAATCTGAGAGTGCATTGCTTTGTTTAGATAATGAATGTTAGTGCTTTTTCTGTAAAATTCAACATAAAAGTACTAAATGAAATCCAGATTTCTGAGATAATTATAAAAGTAAATAAGGAAATAGTTATGTACATGGACAGAGTTGTTATGGTAATTGGGGAGCAACAGCCAAATGACGGGATATTGTATGACTGGCAGTTGGCCAGATTCATTACTTTGTGTAGGGCCCCATTTGTCCATTCTTGGCTCTGTTGACTGTGGATGTATATGGTGCAAGAATGCAGCATTACTAGCAATTTTGGTAGGTGAGACCAGTAATGAGTGATATCAGAATGGATAGCTATCCTTGATGACAATGAAGACATAGGGAGATCAAATATGAGATGTGGGTGTCCTACAAGCATGTAAGAACCTCTCCCCAAAAAGTATGCTATATACAGTAATAGTTCTGATTTTTGTATGACTTGTGTGTTGATGAACAAAAGCTGCTTTAGGATTTATATTGTATGTAATGGTTTTGCTTTATTCATTGTACTAAAGAATGAACTAATTCATTAATAGGTATGGATTGTGGAACATAATCTAACTATGTTCCCAGTCAGTCATTATAAGCCGATGACCAAAAACTCCTGTCTGCCCACAAATCCACCAAATCTGCTGGCTGTGTCTGTACTCATAACATATTGTTAAGGCCTGGAACTCCTTATCACTGTCCATCAGGGCAATACCCTCCTTCTCATCCTTGAAAACTATTCTGAAAGACTTTCTAGCCAAAGGTTGGCTCTGTTCTTGCTCACCACTAGCATTAGCTATATCCCTAAATATGAACAAATGCCTTTTCATACCGTATATGTCCTTATTCTCTCCTCTTCACTCTTTTCCTTAGTTCTATCAAATTCTGTCCCCTGGCTTTCTCTCTAAATGTATTTGAATTGCAGGCCCTATTTGCATTATACTAACTTACATTTAATTTCTCTGTAAACTGGCTAAAATTTTTCTGTGTCTATGTTTACTCATCGAAGGTTATTTGCTCGAATCTCCGATGAGCGAACGCTAGACCTTGAACATTCATTAACTGAACGTTCACTTCAGCGGAAGTGTGAGATGGGGAAAGTAACTAGTTGGCCAAAAATTCCCCCTCTCACATACCACAGTATTTCAAACTGCTGACATAACTGCTGTGTTCACGGGATATCTGTAGATAAAAATGTCAGACCTTGCTGAGCTGCAAAATCATTAGTCTGTCTTTGCAGGACTAGTGTGCATTTGTGTAAAGCAAATGAGACTACTTTATGGGGGCCATTTTTATCACAACCAGACACGATATGTTCACAGTCAATTTAGTGTTCATAATTGATGAGTGCAGCTATTGGTTGTTTATAATGACATCAGTCTGAGTAGCCTTTTATGGCTAAAATGTTCTGAAATGTATACTTTTGCAATTATTGGTTTGTATACTTTATTTCACTACTTACTGGAGAAATATGTTTAAAACTAACATTTAAAATGCACACTAACAAATACTGCTGAGATAAACAAGAAATATAATTTAAAACAATCAAGAAGGTGACTCAAAGGCCACATGCATTCACACATGGTCCTAAAATTGTGTGCAGTGGGCCCATAGTTTAAAAATAGCACCCAGGGACCAGGGTAGACTTAATCTGCCACTGGACAAATGTATTTTTCAAAGAATGTTAGTTTCAATGCATTTTTCAATTAATGTGATTTTCAGCAGATGAGATGTTTAAGGTTACTTGTGCTACATCTGCTTTCAATGTGCAACTCGTCTGTTTTGCTTTAACAAATGTCCATATATGTTTGTGGTATAAAATGTTGAAATAAAAGTTTTACATTGAATCCAAATCTCTGTAATCTGTGTAAAAATAAAGACGAAAAATAGTATGTGCACTGACAGGTTCAGAACTGGGGAGAGAAAGAGCCAAGTAATAGGAAACTGGAATGGCTGCAGAGGACGGGAGGGTTCTGCTCCATTATCCTGCATAGGAACCCATTTGACCATGATCTGGCTCTAGCCGAGTCAAGTTGCTTTCAGCTTATCGTTTAGTTAATTCAAGCAATGTAGAACAAAAAACAAAGACAAATGAGGTTTGGTAACAAACCAATTTGTCCAGAGGTATCTTCAGAAGGAGGTTAGATAAATATATTAGTGAGAGTTAAGAGGATAAGGGGGATGAATGGGTTAAATGGAAAGGGGGATGACTGAGATGAAATGAAGTAAGGGTGGGGAGGGGATTAAGGAATTTAGGCAAGTGTATCTGGGTAAAGAATCACATTTTTGGTGTGAACTTGCTACGGCAAGTATTATGTTCAAGAGAACCTTTAGGTATTCCTGTGGAATAAGTAGGCCTTGGGTTACTGGCAGGTTTTGCTTGTAGGAGGCAGGTAGTCTGTATAGGTAATTTTTTTTCTCTTTATATATATTCCCAGGAATAAGTGGGGTACTGTGCTGGTGGAGCATGACCGTCAGTTGGAGGTGGTTTGCATAGCTCCTGTTCACCTTTTACTTAGTGCAATATTGGGTAGCTGTGGTTTGTCTATTTCTTCAGGATGTTTTCTGTGATTGGGGTATTGGATAGATTTCCACGTTTTTTTTTTTTTGCATTGGTATCTGGTAGAACTGCTCGTTGTTTGTTTTCTTTATATAGCCTTAATTTATAACTACTCCCAGGTGGAAAGTTGATGGCGGTTTAAGGGGACCAAAAGGGATTTGCAGACTTGGCGGGGCATTGCAGAGATGTTGGATGGCATGCCTTGGAGTTTGGAGGGAGATTGGTGCCTTTCTTGGGGATGATCATGGTGAGCAGGTTTTTATGGTCTGTATGGCCTTCAGTGGTTTCCTGGTATGGTGAGTGCTGTAATTGGGGACAGGACCACTTGTCTTTATTTTCCTGGTTTGAGTGTCCCAGTTTTGCTCTGCCTCTCATAACAGTTGTTGCTGCCCAGAGCGATCACCAACATAGCACAGTTTGGAGGTAATGTAGTCATACAGCTCTCTATATGTGTAACAGCAAGTCAAATTGTGTTGGTTTTGATGTATTTAGCTGTATAATCTGAGTCTTGAGTAATTTATATGGGTTTAATACCAGACTTTCATTTTGCTTTGTACTTAACATGTCAGTTCACGACGTAGTTTAATTAGTTACAATACGGCTCTTCCATGTAGCTGTTCAACTCTTCCCTTTTTGGTTGCCACCTCTTAAGTGCCGAATGTTTGCGGGACTTTTGGGATTTGTTTCCTATTAAGATGTGGGCTTAGGCATCATAAAAAAAAAAAAGAAATGGTGAGTGGTTTTCTGGGTTGGGAAGGGGTCACAAATTTCAGCTTTCTGTGCATGTTGGCGTGCTTGCATCACAGGCACTAATGGTTAAGGGGGAGGTAGGGTTGGCGAGCTTTTTTCTTTGGGCTCTGTCGTAGCACGGAATAATGGTGTGGTTTATGCAGATTTCACATGGTGTCTAGATGTTGCTTCAATGGTGCAGTACATCATGTGGCTTACAGCTCACTTACTAAGTTTCTACTGCCTGGTAGATCACTCTGGACCAAGCTGCTAAATAACAAGGTACATGAGTTGCTGCCTGGTAGACCACTCTGGACCAAGCTGTTAAATAACAAGGTACTTGAGTCGCAGTCTCACTAGTGGTTATGCATGCTGCTATTTGTTGGTGGTGGAGGCAGGCTATCATAGATGTTTTGGTAATTTTTTTGCAGTTTGAAGGTTTTATGATTTTATTTATTTACTGATGGAGGCTACCATTGCTGTCTTGAGGTAATTCCTCAGGTTATTAGGCTAATGGTTCCCCGCAGTGGTGGATGGTTTTCGCAGGCTCTGGGTGAAGTGGAGAAATTACTGTTGCAGTGCACGTGCTGTAGGCATGTGTGCTGTATAAATCGCATGAGATCGGTACAATTGGAAGAACTGTATTTTAAGTTTAAAATATAGGTGGCTGTAGTATGCAATATTTAGAAGGTCAGTGAATGTGGAGCTCACTGGTACACATTAGTAGGAATTCTTTAGAAATCTGGACACAGCAATAATTACAAGTGTGACTAGGCTCAACAGTGGGGGCAATTTTTAGATATTGCTCTTACAGGCTTGAAGGGTTGATGGAGTAGCAGTTTGCATTGGTATGGGTTTTCTGAAGGGTGTGAAGTCTGGGGCTCGGGTGTCTGTCAGTATTTTTTGCTTCAGTCTTTAATTGTTTGCAACTGATTTGCTGGAGAGCCAGCATTTTATAAAAACGGACCATAAATATGAGGCAAAGTCTGGACATTCTATGAGCATTCATACAGTTGAGAGGTATGTGACTGAGTTCTGCCACAGTCCTGGTATATCTGTGAAAGTAAAGGCCTGTCTAAGAAGGCAGAAAAAAGAAGGGAGGATTGGCGAATGTCATGACATTAAATGAGGTAAGTATATATTAAGTTTAGAAGTTTGTGAAATATGTTCCTGTTATAACTTAATCGACCATGAATGGCAAAGCAAGCAGGCTGAATCTGAATGTGTACTACTGGTCATTCAGACTGCACCACTATGTTTTCCTTCCTGTCAGTTAAAACATGTTTTATATATTTGTTAAAATATGCATGTTAATGTATAAAAATGCATTTAGATTTCACAGAATGACCAGGGTTGCCATCATGTTCTTACATAGTTGGGGTTTTCAGGCTAGTTATTGGTGGGTCATTGAGGGCAGAGGTTGGAAAACAGTGACAGACCTGGGAGTCCTGGGGATTATAATTTTAAGGTAATTCAAGGCTGGGAACAGCCTGTTGCTGTATCACCCTGCTGGGTTTGTATAGGTGATGTTGAATGGTGTTTTTAATTGTGGGCCTTTATTTCCCCAATAGTTATGGGGTTGTCCAAATTTCTTGATTATTGGGGGTTGGCATACTGATTAAAGTGGTGCCTTAAGAAACACAAGGTGCAGGGTTCTGTTCACATGGGGAAGCTGGCTAGGGCAAAAAGGCCCACAAAGGCAGTTAGTCTAATATGCACCTATTGATGGTACTGCACTTCTTGCTAAGTGTTCTCAAGTCATTACCACTGTTCGCTGCAACTCATGGAACTCATATTTTACAAAGGGATCTGAATATCGCTGCTGAGTGGGGAGGAAGTGAGTATTATGATTAAACAAAAACGTAATTTTCATGGGTGCATTTTATAGCTGAGAACCATAGTTTTATTGGTGGAAGTTTGAGAGTGTGTGAAATGAGGTTTACCTTCATTATGTTAAAAGTGATTTGTGCAATCGCACTATTGTGCAACTTTAAATCATGAAATTCAACATGTTTCTGAATCGAAATGTTGAAACTAGTTTCCTGGAAAACCAATTTCAACCATTTTTAAACTGCACCACAACAGTGAAAGTTAGGAGACATTTCCGAGCGTCTCCAAACATCGTTATCCAGGGGGGCAAGACCCCTGCACCTCCTGCAACTTTAACATACAAACTATGAGATTGCACTAAAGTGAGAGAAAGGATGCATTTCCTGATATAGTGCGATCTGCACCTGGATTGCCGAATTCAAATGAGTGAATGTGCCAATGTGCATTCGCTTATTGAAATTTGCAACATTTGCAGTCGACATTCCCCAAAACTTGAAGTTGTGCTTTTGCACTTTGGTGCATCATACAACTTACTTTCAACATAAAGAAGGTAAACCATGAAATGATTATATGCTGCTTGTTTGTATATCTTTATACTGCAGCTGGTGTGCACACATAAGGTCTTGCAGTTGGATGAGATGATATGCAGTCCTACAACATTTTGGGTCAAGAAGTAGGGCCCTGGTTGTGGCAAGGGTAAGGTGGATTTATTGAGGGCATTGGAGGGGGGCAGGTTGTCATCAAATGTGTTTGCATTTCAGATGATTTACATTTATCTCTTTCTTTGCAGATGATGGTATTATGATGCAGTCACAGATGGCCAGTGCAAAGGTCATATCAGCTGGTGGCCTAAAGGATGTGGTCTCATCAGTTGATGGAGGTTGCTACAAAGGGTTTTTTATTGCTGGAGCTGCAGGGGGTGAGGTCACAGGTAGTGATATAATTTTACCTTCTCATTTCGGTGAGTTTTCAGTGTGTGAGAAAGGGATGTTGGGTCATGGAAGATGCAGCAGTCTGAATTTGTTACAGGAGTAATAGATGTTTGTTTTTTTCTTAAGGATTTTGATTTTATTTATTGACTCAAGTAGTGTGAGGGTCAAACAGTAGGACTATTAATTTCTTACAAGGAAGGTAGTGCTTGCGAAGCTACGGGTGTGTGGGAATGGGTAGGTTATTTAGTTTGTCTAAATATTTTTTTCTTGGGATGATAGGAGGTGGTATGTTCTAGATGCGACTTAAGGATAAGTAGAGTTTGTGGGAACATCACAGGTAAGTAAGTGTCTGAGGCCAAGTTAGCATTTTGTTGTTGGATGCAGAGGTGACGCATCAATATGAAATTACTAAAGGGGAATCTAAGGGTATGCAGTGAATTAAGGATGTTGAGTTCTTGGTAAATGTATTGAATTGGTAATGGGGATTTGCATTGGTACCAAGGTGGCAGGAAGATTGGGTTCGGCCATACATTTGAGGGATTGGTTTATGGCTTGTTCATCAGTAGTGTAGGGCAGCTGGAGGAGGGATGTTTTGACCCTGAAAGTGGCTTCAGTCTACCAGGCATCATAAGTTTAGCAGGAGAAGTTGAGAGGTGAAGATGGCGTCCATTTTACTTGGTTTATATGGCAGAGGTATGGGTTGCTGGTGCTGCTAGCATAGGCACTTCAGGTTAGGGTAGAAGGATTAGGTAAGTAAAGCATATGGTAGAGGTGTTGCTAGCTTGGTCAAACTGGTAGCTGCTGGGGGGTAGGAGATTGGGGGGATGGATTGTTGACTGATTTGGTTCAGGCCTGTGAACTAGGAGGGACATTTCAGTTGGTCAAAGAGGAGTTGGCTGCAATTACTACAGATGTAAGGATGTTAGAGCTATGTTATTTTACTAAATCAGGTATGGTGGCTCATGGGTTGGAAAGGTTAGGCAGGTTAATAGAGTGAAGATTAGCAGACTTTGTCTATTGTCAAAGTAAGTTATTTACAAGGGTTGGCTTTTGGTAAATGGGGGGAGGGTCACTGCTTTTTGGGGGCTTTTGGATGCTAAATGTTTTCTTGCTTTATAATGATAGTGGGTATGCTGGCAGGATGACTATGCAGTTGATCCATTAGAAAATAATCTCATTTTGGTCATTAGTATATCCGTTGGACAGAAAAAGAGTTTGCAGTTAGGCTTGATGGCATGTCATGGACATTGGGCAACACTGGTTATCTTAGAGTTCTAGCTGGTCATTTGTTGAGTATCAGTCAGGGTATGGATATTTTGAAGTCATTCAGTGGGTAGCTTGTTGGTCAGCTAATGCTAGGATGCCGTTAAATGTTTTCTTGTTTATATTGGGTAGCCAGTGATGGTGGGATTACTGTTATATTAATGGGAATTGAAAAAGAGATTTAATTTTGGATATCAATAGGTACATTAGGTAGTAAAATGGGGCTGCGGTTAGGTATGATGGCGGGCAATTGTTCTTGAGTGGTTCGCATGGCTTGGGCTTAGTGTTTTGGTGGTGTATTTTCAGGTAATGACCAGGGAATTATGGTGAACCTACTATTGGTAGTAAGGTAAGTGAGAGTTTAGATAATATACAGAGATTAAGTTAGGTTATGTTTGTCGCTTTAGCATTGGAGAGGGATCAGGGGTTAATTTCAGTCATTTTAGGAGGTTGGCTACTTTGGCTATTTATGTGATGGGGCTTTGGGAGGTTATGACACAAATACAGTTGGATTAGAGGGGATGACATACACTGAATAATGTAAACAAACCAAAGAAGGACCAGGAGCAGGCCGCAGATTCCAGTTTCAAAGTAGTTTATTCCAGAACAGACGGCATCCAAACACAAAACAACACTAGCGCTTTCATAGGTGTGTACCCGACTTCGTCAGGTGTAACAATGTTTCATTTAAGCATCATTTTATACTATAGAAGTGCTGCAAAACAGCCAGTGACTGGTCACATGATATTTTTAATTAAAGCCACATAAACACATTTCATTAAAGAGACACTGAATGATGTTTGGCTTACTGCCTCTTAATGAATGGTGGGGTTGGAAGTTTGGTAGTAGAGAGGGGGAACAGCCTGGTCAGGCTGGTGGGCAGAGAAGAAGGACAAGCTTCCCCTCTTCTGTTCCCCCTTTGGTGTTTGGATGTTCATTTAAATGAGTTGGGAAAGGAAAGTGAGCAGTTGGAGGCTACTTGATAAATAAATAAGCAGAAGTAAGGATGCTGCTTATTGGTTTTGGTGTTTAATTCAATAAGTGGTAAATACAAGCGAGCGGAGGTATGGACACTGCTTAGTTGGTTGGAGGTGTAATTCAGTAAATGGTATGTGAAGTGAGTTACTGAATGCTGCTTCATAAGTAAAGTAAGTGAGTGGAGGCATGGATGCTGCTTACTGGGTCAGGATGAGTAAGGTCATGCTGAGCTGACTTATTTGGTTGGATCTGTAATTCAATAAATGGGATATGAAGTGAATAGTTGGACGCTGCTTCATAAGTAAAGTAAGTCTGTGGAGGTATGCACACTGCTTACTTGGTTAGGATGAGTAAGGTCATGCTGTCCTGATTAACATTACGTGTATGTTTATGCTGTGATTAAAATCAGCTATGTTACATTAAGTTGTAATTAATAAGTATTGGTTATCAAGGCTATGTTATGGAAGTTTAATAAAGGTTGCCAAACATCATTCGATGTGATGTGTTTATTGAAGAAGCCATGATGATAATAATTTCATCTTCTTAATGAAGCCAGGATCATCAAAAATGAAATAAAAAATCATAACTTTCTGATCTTCATACAACTTTTATTACTTTTTTGTTCTGTTGCAATGACAAGGGTAATCGCAGATTTACTTGCCTGTATATTCTGACATGCTAGATTTATGAATTGTCTTTAATTCAATCAGGTTATTTATGTGGCTTATTTAGTTTGGTACTGCAGATATCAAGAATCTCATCTTTTTAAAAGGCTTACCTGATAGTCTTGCAAATTTGTAATAAGCAGACCTCAGGGCACCAACATCTTGGTATTTTATGCATTTAACAATTCTAATACAATAAGACAGAAATTCATACTGGCTCACTTAGTATAAAGAGCATCAAGCTTTTTCACTGAATAGTCAACATGAAATGAAAAACTTGTATATTGATTCAAGCAAAACTCCCAGTATGTATATAAAATGGAACAATTTCAGAGAGACTACTACAAAACGGTTAGCTTTCTAATTGTCCAGCAACTAAGCAATAAATTATGCCAATATTTTTAATCAGGATTAAACAAAATTGCCTTCTGTATAATGAACCATGTAATACTTTAATACAAGGAACTGTCATTTTTGTGAGATGGCAAGTTGTGAGGTAGTGAACATCTCACCAAATCAATATCTATTTCAGTGATATCTTTGTTTAATTTCCCTAAGTTTTTTGGGTTTCTAATACCATGTGGGGAATGGACCCTATTCCTAAGTCAAAGTATGATTATAGCTCATGAAAGTACTGTGATTTCAGTCTTTGATGTTCACCAGAAGTGCTCTTCACAGCACCCGCAATGTGCTCAGTATTGAGTGATTCTGCAATACATACATAGTTACATGCATCGGTAACATATCTAAGTACGATTGTAAATTCCTTTTTATAAGACCCCTTGTTCATACTTCTGTTGGAACTGCCTGGGTATCCTTCTTCCACAGTGCCCTCATTTCTGCCTACAAATCCCTGTATTTTATGACTTTATGTCTCTGTATGCAAGACACTATAGTCACAAGGAGTAGCAATTTCAATGATCAGTGCTACTTTTGTCTTCTTTCATGGACTATTGTATCTGGTTTTCTTGCAGCTATTTTTTTGAACTGCTGTAATGGATGATACCATGTGATATAAACTTCATCATTTTCTATAATGCTCATGTTTCCAGTGCTTTTCAGCTGCTTCCCTTATTGACATAAGACTGTTCTAACAGTTTTCTGTACTTGCAACTATATTTATGCATTTTCTACATTTCTTGCCTTCTCATCTGATCCTTCATTTTATATTCTGTCTTTTCTTTTTTTGGCACATTCAGTTGCTGCCTAATTTTTATCTACTTCTGGTGTAATTTCCATTCCTGCTTGGCACCGATATGCTTATGCTAAACTAAGCAGTGAAGTCATTTTAGACTTATTCTCCTTGTGTTTTATAGCTTTCACTACATTTGTATCTCGTGAGGTTAGCAGATAGGTATGCAGTCCTACAATTGCAGATCTACACATGTAATCAGTTTTGAGGTGGCCCATACCTTGTTCGGAATGGGGAATATATAACGGTGGTGTACACAGATTTTTATAACTCATTTGATAAGTATGAGGCATTTTTCTTGCTTTTGTGTTCAACTGATCCAGTACCTGTTAGGGCCAATCAATTACTCCAAAACTATAAGTTAGGACAGGAGTAGTAAGAGGTTTATAGCCTGGACTTTATTCCTAGATGTCAGAGCTGTTTCCAATATTTATTTGAGTCTTCTAAAATATTCCTTCCTAAGTTTTATTCACAAATTGTTCACATGTTATGGTTGATCCTTCATCAATTGCCAAATATTTATATACTCCCACTTGCTCAGGTTCTTTTATATCACATTCTTGTCCCAAACTTGATATTTTCCTGGTGCTGCAGCTTTTCTGCTTTAAAAGTTGCTTTTGCACTTGTATCAAGGTCAAATGACATTTTTATATCATCTGAAAAGTATTCCCCACTTGCAGTTGTTCTTTCACTTCCTCATCTGACAAAATATACAGTTTTAAATCACCCACAAAAAGAAACTGAGAAGTCTTTGCACCTTGTTGTTTTCTGTGAGCCAAATTGTCGCCATGATCTAAGAGCAAGACAATAGAGCAATGGTGACAGTCACACTGGAATATCCCCCTTTGAATTTTTATCCCTAGAGTTATAATATGTCCTTTATCACGGATTAACTGCAAAGTGGTTTGCCACTGTTTCCTGGTCACTATAATGCAATTGTCAGAATACGGTATATCATATACATTTGTAAAAACTCTTACCTGTGAATGTGGGATGCTGTCAAATGCTTTTTTGTACTCGATCCATGCCACACCTAGATTCTTCCCCTTTTTACAGTTCTCCATTATGACTTTATTTAACAACAAATGATCCTTGATTCCATATAAGTATAAACTACCCTTTTGTTCTATTGCAATGATTGTGATTTCTTCTAAATGACTATAAAGTCTATTGGCATCAATTCCAGTGTAAAGTTTATACATCAGAAGGCAAGTTATTGGTCTATAGATTTTAGGATAGCTTGCAGGTTAAGGAGGAGCATTGTTTTATCCTGTTCTTAATCAGGCTGGCATCTGTTCAAGGTGCACAGATAAATAGTTCTTACTCATGGCTAAATCTTCATGAAATTATGTTAATACTTTTAGCCAGAAGT
Organism: Protopterus annectens; assembly: GCF_019279795.1. Taxonomy (NCBI): domain Eukaryota; kingdom Metazoa; phylum Chordata; order Ceratodontiformes; family Protopteridae; genus Protopterus; species Protopterus annectens. The sequence goes on from NC_056742.1 coordinate 195,702,133, forward strand.
AATGTAGTGCATCTGGGACTGGGGTTTTCCAGCTGGGAACTTTTCTAATTTTGTTTCAATTTCTCTGGCTGTTACTTAATCCCATTTCATATCCTGTACATTTGAAATTCTTTTTCTTTTACTGCTTCTATCCATTCGGTATTTTTGTTATGTCCCACAAGATCTTCATATATATTTTTTCAAAATGTATCTATTTCTTCTTTTTTTGGTGGGTTTTCAATTGCTTTTGCCTTGTTTCCTAGTTCTCTGTAAAACGTTTTTGGATCATCAATAAACTGCTTATTTTGTACTTTCTTTTATACTTCTCTGCATATCATCTAAGTTTTTTTCTGGCTGTGCTGATATTTTTAGTTTATAATTTGTAATAGTATGTGATAGATCCTGATCTGTTCTGATACTGTGCATTGCCTTTACCACATCTAGCTTTTTGAGTATTTTTGTTTATCTGTTTCCTCTTCTGTACTTGCAACAGTGACACTTCTTTTCTTAATTGTCTTATAGTTTTTTCTATTCGATACTTCCATGATGACATTTAATTTCTCCCCTTCCTTTCCCTTATTGTCCTGTGGTTTTGTAGTAAGACTTTATGTGTTATTAGTTCAGCTGCACAGTGACATATCTTGTTTACTTTTGTTATATCACATGAGCTTCTAAGAATAGTACTGATTACTGTTTTCATTTGTTTTATCAAACTTCTAGCATTTTGGGTCTTATTGACTTTCTGTAGTCTATTTCTTTCATTGATCCTAATATGTCTATCCATCTCTGTTAAATTAAGAAAATCTTTCATTAGATCATTTTCTTCTAAACTCAGGGCACAGTCTTTGTTCTCCATTTCCTCTGGGCATTCCACAGGAAGTTCCAGAGCATCCTCCTGTGCCATATTCTCTTCACTTGTTTTTAATTTCTCCAAGTCTTTTGGGTTTCTAATACCATGACGGGAATGGACACCATTCCTAAGTCAAAGTACAATTAAAGTTCATTAAATTAGTATTGTTTCACTCTTTGATGTCTGCCAAAAGTGCTCTTTGTAGCACCCATAATGTGCCAAGTAATGACTCCTTCTGCAATCGTACGGTGTTACATGAATTGGTAACATATCTAAATACAATTGTAAATTCTTTTTTATAAGACCCGTTGCTCCTACTACTATTGGGACGGCCTGGGTAACTTTTTTCCAAATGGCTCTCATTTCTGCCTGCAGATCCAGGTATTTTATGACTTTGCGTCTCTCTGTACACAAGAGACTGTAGTCACTGGGTGTGGTGATTTCAATGAGCAATGCTACTTTTGTCTTCTTTTCTTGGACCAATATAACCGGTTTTCTAGCATCTATGTTTTGAACTGTTGGTATTAGGTGATCCCATGTGATAAAAACTTCATCATTTTCTATGATTCTTTGTGGCTCATGTTTCCAATAATTTTCAGCCACTTAGATACCATACTGTTTGCACAATCTCCAGTGTAACAGTCTCGCAACATTATTATGCCTTTCAGTATACAGTCTCTCTTCCATTAGTACGTTGTAACCAGAAACAAGGTGTGTGACTGTTTTCCAGTTTGGTTTTACAAAACCTACATATGTCTGTTTCTCCCACATGTTCAATGGACTTTGTAAACCAGTGTGTATGTAGCCCACTATCTTGGGCTGCAAATATTAACCTTTCATTTCTTGATGTGAATTCACCTCTCCTAAACCATTCCAGTGTTCGTTCTTGATCAACATGATGCTCTTCCAGAAGTTTCTATACTTGCAAATATATTTATGTTTTTTCCACATTTCTTGCCTTCGCATCTGATCCTTCACCTTATATTCTTTCTTTTGTTTTTAGCACATTCAGTTGCTGCCTGTTTTTTATCTACTTCTGGTTTAGTTTCCATTCCTGCTTGATGTCAATATGCTTCTGTTAAATTAAGCAGAGACGTCATCTTAGATTTATTCTCCTCACGTTTCAAAACTTTCACTACATTTGGATCTTGTGAGGTCAGTAGATATGTGTAGAGTCCCACAGATGCAGATCTATACATGTAATCAATTTCAAGGGGGCCCATCCCTCCTTTGGAAAGGGGAATATATAATCTTGGTATACACTGATTTTTTTTAAATCATTTGGTGAGCATAAAGCATCCTTCTTGTTTTAATATCCAATCTATCCAACACTTTTTGGGGTCAGTCAATCAGTCCAAAACTATAAGTTAGGACAGGAAGAGCAAATTAATTTATGGCTTGGATCATGTTACTAGATGTCAATGCTGTTTTCAGGATTAATTTAAGTCTTCTAAAGTGTTCCTTACTGAGCTTTATTTGCAATTGTTCATGTTTTATTGCTGATCCTTCATCAATTCCCAAGTATTTATACACTCACTCTTGCTCAAGTTCTTTTATATCACATTCTTGTCCCAAATTGATGTTTTCCTGGTGCTGCAGTTTTCCTTTTTAAAGGTTGCTTTTGCACATTTATCAAGACCAAATGACATTCCAATATCATCTGAAAATGTTTTGACAACCTTCAGCTGTACTTTCAGTTCCTCATCTGATGAGCTATACAGTTTTAAATCACAGACAAAAAGATGAGAAGTCATTAGACTGTTGTTTTCTAGGAGCCAAATTGTAGCCATGGCCTAAGCCATTAAGTAATTAGCTTAATGGATTAATGGCAAGGCAGAATAGTAACAGTGACAGACAGTCACCCTGGAATATCCCCCTTTGAATGTTTATCCATGGGATAATAATCTGTCCTTTATCATGGCTTAATTGCAAAGTGGTATGCCACCATTTCATAGTTACTGTAATGTAGTCAATCAGTGTAGGTTGTATCTTATACATTTTTAAGCACTCTTTTATCCATGAATGTGGGATACTATCAAATGCTTTTTTGTTGTCAATCCGTGCCATACTTAGATTATTCCCCTTCTTACAGTTCTCCACTATAAGTCTGTTTAAAAACAAATGATCCTTTGTTCCATATGACTTTTTTTATTGTCCTTTTGTTCTATTGCCATAATTGAGTTTTCTTCTAAATGACTATAAACTTTGTCGGCATCAGTTCCTGTGTATAGTTTTTGCGTTGTTGGAAGACAAGTCATTGGTCTATAATTTTTAGGTTAGCTTGCAGGTTCACTCTTAGGTAAGAGCATTGTTTTTCCTGTTGTTAAGCAGCACGGTGTGTGTTCGGGGTGTGCATATAAATAGTTCTTACTCATGGATAAATCCTCTTGCAAAGAAGTTAATACTTTAAGCCAAAAGTTAGGTACTGCAACTGGGCCTGGGGTTTTCCAGTTAGAGGCTTTTCTCAACTTTGTTTCAATCTCTTCAGTTGCATTCTGTGTCATCCATTGCTCTTTCATATGGGAACTCACTGTCCTATCACTCTATAGCATTGACTGCATCAGAGATGCCACAGTTTCCTTTTCATTTCCTTGCTGTGCAACTCCAACTGGACTTTTATACTGGTTTCCTACTGAAGGTTCCAAAGTATCTTCATATGGAACTGATCAGATGTTTCCCACTCCACTAGTTTCTCCTTAATTTGGGGATTCATTATTCTATCCTGCTGTGGTGTTATCAGACTTAGGATTTCTACACTAAATCCTTCACTTCACAGGTAATCCATAACCTCATTTTCTATTTCTTTAACTTCTTCATTACTTTTCCTCCTTTCGGCTTTACCTTTTTGTTTTCTTATTTTTTGTATTGTAAAATTGTTCATATATGGATGCCTTTACCTCTATTTCTCTGCAAATATCTTTGGTGCGGCTGTTTTTGTATTGATTAATTTTGCTTTCTCCTTTGCATAAACTTTGCTCCATATTAAATTTCTTTTTCTTTCCCATGTCCCTCTTTCTTTTTTAGATGTCTCCTGCTCCTCAAGTTTCTCCTTATTTAGAGAACTCACTGTTCTATCATGCTGTAATATATCCTGTTTTAGACTTTCTACACTAAATTATTCACTTTGCAGGTATTCCGTAACTTCTGCTTCTATTTTTAACAACTTCTTTACTATTCTTCTGTTCTATGTTCCCCTTTGTGATCTTATTTTTTTTTTGTATTTTGAAATTTTCCATATTTGGGTGCCTTTGCCTATATTTCTTATTGAATATCTTTATGGCTGCTTTTCTGTATTAATTCATTTGGCTTTTTCCTTTGCATAAATATTGCACCATTTCAGATATCTCTTTTTCCCCATATCCATATTTCTATTTTATACCTTTCAAAAAGCTCTAGATTTTGTTCATTATATTTTCGCAATTCCTCAATGACGTATTTTTCCAAACGGCCAAAGGTTTCTTGGTCTATATAATGTTTTTCATGAAACTATTGTACTAATTAACTCAAATTTGTACTTGAAGCTTTTAACTGTTTTTCTTGGGCAAGTATTTTTCTTTCCTCTAATTTCTCTCTTAACATTTTTGTATATCTTCTGTCCAGAAATTGTGGGCTTCTTGAATAATAATAACAATTCATAATTTCTTTCTTATTCTCAGTAGTCCACTCTTTCATCTTTATGGCTCTTTTTTTCCTGTGTCTTCAGGATTGAACACTGTCATTTTTTCCAATCCTTGCACCAGTGTACCTACCAGGATTGGACATTTTTGTTATCCTGGGGCTTATGCACGAGGTGGTCTTTTTTACTTTTTAACCAACTTCTTTCCATCATGTATGTCACATAAAATCGAGTCTATATGTCAGTCTCATTGGTAAGATTTTGTAAAAAACAGGGCCCACTTCATGAAGGTATCTTTGCAATAAAGTGAAGTTCATATACTCTAAGATGAAGTATCAGTGGTACAAAATCAGTAATAGGATACATGGCTAAATCCCAGTACAGAGATGGTGTTGAGGGCTTTGCTTCATATAGAAAACAGTGCTACTAATGATTATGTTAATCCCATTTTAATGTCTACTTTTGATAAGAAAAGAGTTAGTCATTTTCAAATGAATGGCCCAAACCCTGGTAAAAATTGCAGTTCAGACTGTTTAAATGTACCTGTATATAATCAGGTGTGTCTATAGCATAGCAGATTGGTACAAAGAAAGTCAGATGTGTGACAAAAACATATTTGTGGCTTCACTGAACTTGCAGTAAGCATGAAACACATACTTTGTGTATTTGTGTCTTTCGGCTTTTCCCGGTTAGGGGTCGCCACAGCGGAACTCCGTTCCGCTAATAATTGGTAGTGGATTTTTACGTACCGGGTTACCAGCCCTGATGCACAACCTTCAATGAAGGCACATCCCATTCACGTATGCCTCCACACAGAAGACACTCTAGCTGAGAATTGAATGGGACAACGTCTTGCTATGAGGTGACAATGCTACCGCAGCACCACCACCGCAGTCAAGCACATACTTTGTGATTAATTATAAATTATACTTTTGTATTGAATTCTCTACATTAGTTATCACATGTGAAAAACAGATTCAGGGGCAATAAAAATGAAATAATTAAGCTACTGTATAGACCTGTACTATTAGGGCAAATTATTTGAAGGCTGACCCTGTGGCATAGATAGATAAAACACAACTATGAAACAGATCAACAAGGATCTTTTATTAACTTGGATGCTGGATGAGCTGACTGGGGCACATGGGATGGATTGTTCAGTGATGGCTCATCTATCCTAGAGGGTGGGAAGGAGCAAGGTAGTCTTCTCAGTTGCTACGCAGACATCTGCTTCTAAATGGTTATGAAGAATCAGCATATGGGATGGGGACAATGATTTCACATTGCCAAGCTGTACTTGTGCAGTATCCTTCACTGTACATTTGAAAAGTCATGGAAGTGCACTGCGTGTAATAGCAGGGGACCTTGCTGTTTAGTGTGTGTGTGTGTGTGTGTGTGTGTGTGTGTGTGTGTGTGTGTGTGTGTGTGTGTGTGTGTGTGTGTGTGTGTGTGTGTGTCTAATCAGTCATCTGGAGATGAAGACCCCATACTGCTTGTGTAAAAGTGATGGTTGCCAGCCTGGCTCTGTGAAACAGAGGGATGATGCCTTGACCACTTCCCCAAACAGGGATTGAGGCATGGCCCTGGCTCTGGAGGAGCCAAGATGGAAAGGGAAGAGTAAAGGGGCATCACTGGCTTAAGACTATCAATGGTACGGGGATGGTTGTCTACACACAAGGAACAAAAATAAGTACAATCTCCCTGGTGGAGACTCCAGAAGCCACAACCAAATGTTCAAAAGAGAGAGGGAGGCTGTTTGGAAATAATGCCTCTTGCAGAAGTAAGGGAACATGGCCAGATGCATGCAGGACTGTTAGACTTAAAAAGATCAATGGCTGTCTAAATTATGGCCTATCTGAGTCAACCATTACCAGGAGGAGAGTGGTGACAAAAAAAATAATAATATGACCTGGAAAAACCCATTTCCCTTTGGAAAGAAGAGACAGCCCCTTGGAATGATATTAGATGTGCATACATGGGGAGAAGTGCCAATGAACTGGATCTGTGGGATGTACAGACAGACTTGATAATCAAGGCTGGAAAGGGTAAAAAAAAGCATCATTATAAACTAGAATACCACCTGGGAATTTGTGAGGCCCAGCTTCACAAGTAGCAGGATGCTCTACCAAAAAAGAGCAACTATTTCTAGAATCTGTCTGTGCATGTTTGTGTGCTTGTACATTGAGCTGTGGGCATGAGTATTTATGTCTGTGTACAGGTGCATGACATGCTGTGAAACTATGTGTGTGTGTGTGTTTATACAGATACCACAAACACACACACACACACACACACACACACACACACACACACACACACACACACACACACACACACATACACACACACACACACACACACAAAAGTATATATATATATATATATATATATATATATATATATATATATATATATATATATATATATACATACATATATCCCTAAATATATTAGGAATGGATAACCTTATTTCATTTAAATAATCACTGAAAGAACATCTTTCTAAGGAGTACAAGTACAACTGTTTCAAATACAACTGTTCATTACAACAATGGATACATTGTGCAGTATCTTTGTGAAAATCTTGAGTACAAAACTGGAAGTTATGACAAGAAATCAATCCACAATGAATAAAAGATTATTTCCTAATAATTTATTAACTTCATTGATCACTCTTGCAGTTTCTTTCCTATGCCCTGGATAAAGTAAAACACTCACATCCAAATAATTTTTCTCCTGCAATTAGATCAATTTCTGTGCTCCTTGAAAAATGCAATTCAGAGACAAGCTTGTCTGCAATGACAAAGACCTCATTACTGGCTTATTTTCATGTCTGTCAGTTGCAATTTTTTTTTTATCAGCAACACTATTAGACCTGTGGCAGCAATAGTGCTTACATTGAATGAATCATGTTGTCTGATGCACACACACCCTCTCACATTCACAAACATGCATACAGACATTCATGCATGTATATGCACATACATATGCGTGCACGCGCACACACACATACACACACACACACAAACACACACTCTCTCTCTCTCTCTCTCTCTCAGATATTGACACACATTCACATACACACATCATTCATCCCACACATTCACTCATACACACTTTATCAGATTCCTAGAGACACTCACCAATTCATGTACACATACTCCAGGACAAACACACTCACACACACACAGAGTTGTGCACATATCCGCACTATTGATTCCCTACATAACCACCCAGTGCGATAACATAAACAGACACATGCATTCACTCAACCACACATATGCATCAGATTACATACATGTCCTTACAGAAACACTTGCACATTTCCACACACATACACTCACTCATTCCTTACCACTTCCATGTCTTCGCTTAACTACATTGAAAATAAGTGCACAGTATTTTCCTCCATTGAAGTAATTGGGACACAAGCATCTTTTGATGGTTTTAATTTTTTCCACAGATTATGACAATTTCCTTACCTGAGGGATTCTCTGATTCACTTGGTAGTGTAAATTGGTAGCCAAAGGCATTTCCAGGGGTAAGCACATGGCTAATTAGCATTATCCAGTCACCTGGATTACCTCATTGCCATCTGTCATGTTGAGCACATGGCTAATTAGCATTATCCACTCACCTGGATTATCTCATTACCCTCTACTATGGTGAGGACATGGCTAATTAACATTACAGACAGGAATTGTTTTACAACAAAATAGACAAAAAAAATAAGATATACTAAAATTTAAAGAAATGCAAGATGACTGCTCAAATATACCCTGTTCTAAGTACAATAATGCCTTCCAGCTTGGTCGTTGCAGGGAAATAATGGAAGTACCAGGGATGTAGAGGTCACCTGCCTATAGCGTCAAGTCTTACAACACATTCTGTTAGTCTGTTATTTCTCCGTAACACCCACTCTTTTGAGATTCACTGTTTGCTTATTCAGGTTGACATCTTAACTTTGTATTCAATCACATTTCATTATTTGTGAAACACATTTTCCAAGACATTCTAATAATCAGGACATTTTACTTCCTGTGTACATCAATATAATCATGCATATACTAAAGTACTTTGAAATGCATTTGATGTGAAGAAAATTAGTTAGAAATTGGAAAACTATGTTGTTTCCCAAGCTCAAATTGCTGATATATAACAAAATTTTATGTGGGGAAATGAAATGCTTTTAATATACACATATGGAGATATCCAAATTGGAGAGGCAATATAATGATGATTTTCATGACTATGTGGTAATGTTTATTAAATGATGCATTCTCTGCTTGAATTATATGTGTGTGTGTGCGTGTGTATCTCTCTCTCTCTATATATATATATATATATATATATATATACACGCACACACATGCACGCACGTGTGTGTGTGTGTGTGTGCTCACACATGTATATCTATAACTATATATATATATATATATATATATATATATATATATATATATATATATATATATAAATAGAGAGAGATGTATGTATGTATGTATTTAGATAGTTGTTAGAAAATAAGTGGCTATTAGGTTTTAAAGCATATCAATATGCAGGCTTAAATGACTACTTTAGTTTAAAACCAGTTTTTGAAAGATATTAGAAATAAGTTATAATTGTGTATGTTTACTTTTTAGATGTAGTTGATGTATATGGTATATATCTTTAAATGTATTTAATTAAGGTCACATGATATGACTGAAATTATATTTAAATGATGATGGTATCTTTATGCAGTTTTTTGCCTGAAGAAGCCTTAAGAGGTGAAAGTATTGTTACTTGTGCTGCTAATAAACAGAGTTTTTATTAAGCATCATGGTGCTTGTGTCACTATTTGTATTTACTTTGTACTTTTTAAGTGACGCTTGCTTTATCTGAGAGGTAAAACTCTATTTGTCTTGCTTTGCTACTTTTTGGGGGGTTTCCCCCACGAACACGATGTCTCAGATCCCTACTACCAGTGGTTTACAACTTAAAGCTGTTAATTTAAACAGCTTATTGGATGTAACTTGTAACCCTCTGAATTCAGAATTTCTGGGACAGAATTCAGATAGTATGCCTTTATTGGAAAGCTAGGATAAACAGTTACAAGATTTTCAATCTAAGATGCAGTTTTTTAAAAGACTGCAATGGCATTGGCTCTCATTTGAAACATATATTAAATATAAAATCGTTCCAAGGTGGCTACGTATTTTTAATATGCCTAATTATCATGACAAGCATCCTGTGCTATTACAGCACTGGCAACAGATAAATTTGAGACCCTGATTGGACTATATGATATTAATGAATGACATTTTTAGTCCAATAGAACATCAGCTGAAGCAGGAATTGCTTGCTGAATTTACTGACCTTGTTAATAAAACTGAATTAAATAGTCATTCTATGCTTCTAGCAGATATACTGGATCATATTACAGCATATGAAAAAAAACTTGATTGAGTGCAAAAAAGGAAAATGAGAAGAGATATGAGACTTTAAATTAGGCAATGTTTTTAACATTAATAGAAGGTCATTGTGCTCGGAACAACATTGGGGATCTTTATGTAATGAGGATATTCAAAACCAGCCAGCTTCAGAGGTTACTGATGTCACCGTAAATCCGTCCAATCAGCAACAGCGTTTCACACATGAAGGTGGTGCTGTTCGAACTGAATCCTCAGAGACGGTATCTACAGTTGAGTGTTTAACGGCTGAACCAGTTGTGAATTTAATTTCTGCAAAAAATACAGAAAAAATTAATTCTAGTCATTCGACCAGTACTGTTGTGGATTCTAATTTAATTACAGCTTTAGACCCTTTAGATACACCCCTTCTTCTCAGCAAACTGTACCCTTTATCCAAAGAGAAATGGAGCTATCACAGCAGCTGAGGCTGCAGTCGCACAGGATGAATACACGGAGCCCAAAAAGATTTTAAATGGTACTGTTTTTAATCTCTCAGACTGATATATTAATGAGTTTTTAAATTATTTGTTCACTCACTGAATTTGAAGTTAATATATGGGATGGACCAGTCAGATCTGGGTAACTCAAGTGAGTTAACTGTATGTAGAAAAAGTACTTTTATTCCTGTTAATAACCCATTGATTTCTGCATTTGAAGAAGTGGTCATGAATAAAATATATGATTTATTATTACACAATAAGAGCAGCTTTTATCCAGATAAGGGACAACAGGATACTATTAAATCACTTATAGCTAACAATAATATAGTAATTAAATCAGTGGATAAAGGAGGGGGAATAGTTATTCTGAATTTGTCTGACTATCTGGATGGTATGATGGAATTATTGAATACAGAAGATTATACAATTTTGAATTCTAATGTGTTAGATAATATTATTCTGAATGTGAAAGCGTGTGTGTTGATATGCATTTAAATGGTCAGATTTCTTTGGAGGTATTACAATACTTTCATGTTATGCATCCTAAAACTCCATTTCTTTATGGCATCCCTAAGATACATAAATCTCTTACTACCCTCCCTTCCTCTTAAGATCTATTGTTTCTGCATCAGGTTGGGTTACAGAAACCTTATCTAAGTCTGTAGAATTACAGTTAAAGAAAGTTTTGAGTTATTCTACAACTATTATAAAAGATACAGCTGACTTTTTAGAACAACTGTATGTTTGGTCTAATAAGCATGATGTTTCTAGTTGTTATTTTGTCACTTTAGATGTGGACAATCTTTTCACATCTATTCCTAATGACATTGTAATTGACTGCTTAAGGGATTATATAGTGCCTTTGTTGATTTTTAGTTCTACAGAGATCGAAGCCATTTGCGCTCTAGTACATTTGATATTAAATAATAATGTTTTATTGTTCCAGAATGTTATATATAAGCAATGTAGAGGGGTAGCCATGGGTACACCCATGGCTAATAGTTATGCAAATGTAGTGGTTAACAACTGAGAAATGAAGCATGTGCTTAATGATGAGAATAATAGATTTAGTAACAATATTTTATTTTATAAACAATTTGTTGATGATCTTTTTCTTATTTGGGATGGACCCCTATCTAGTTTTTATGATTTTATTAATTATTTACTAATTACTAGTAACTTTTTATGATTTAAGTTTAATATTGATTATAAAAATATTGAATTTCTTGATATTAAACTTTTTAAGAAACTGGATGGGACAAAAGGTACTAAGTTTTTTAAGAAACTTGTGAAGAAAAATACTTATTTGCATAGGGGTAGTATGCACCTCCCAGCATATTTTTAAGAATATTGTCAAAAAACAAAATGAATGGATTATCCGATTAAACACGAATATAGATCAAATGGATACACAAATACAAGCTATGACTACAGATTTTTTGGATAGGGTATATGGAAAATGCAGTTATGAAATTGGTTACAGATTTGAAACAGGAAGTTAATAAAATTATACATCCCATTTTTTCAGAAGCCTATGTTAAGGAGCACAGTAATAATAAATATCAGATTAGTATGACTAATAATAGTAAGAGTTACTGTAGATGTATTTTGCCTTATGATATAAATACTAATAAAGTACAGAACATCATAAAAAAACACTGGAACATGGTAAAACATGTACCAGCATTTAAAGATGTATCTTTGGAACATTTATCTTTTGGTTATAAAAATCAAGCAAGTATGAAGTACCAGTTATGTTATAAAGAACAACAGCATTATAACATATGTAGTACATTCAGTAAAAATGGCACACAAAAAAATTTATAATTGTCTTTTTTTTTAAATATATTTTTACAGGGACATCTTTCATTCATCCTGATACATCTAAAGTGTTTTATTTGAAAACTTATTGTACATGTAATACTAAAGATATAATATATATGGCTAAGTGCTCCAAATGTAATGCGTTTTACAAAGGCAAGAGTAATAGGAAACTGAAAGATAGGATATGTGAACACCTTTTGGAAATAAGAAGGAAGTTAGAAACTAATGCTTTATATCAACATGTTAAAAATACAGATGCTACACATTACATTTAACTTTTTTGTTTTACAGAACATTAATAAATCATTTGGGAGGGTGACTTACTCAACTATACAGAGTTGTTAGAAAATAAGTGGATATTACATTTTAAAGCATATCAATATTCAGGCTTAAATGACTATTTTAGTTTAAAACCAGCTTTGAAAGATATTAGAAATAAGTTATAATTGTGTATGTTTACTTTTTAGATGTAGTTGATGTATATGGTATATATCTTTAAATGTATTTAATTAAGGTCACATGATATGACTGAAACTGTATTTAAATTATGATAGTATCTTTATGCAGTTTTTCTGCCTGAAGAAGCCTTAAGAGGTGAAAGTATTCTTACTAGCGCTGCTAATAAACAGAGTTTTTATTGAGCATCGTGGTGCTTGTGTCACTATTTGTGTTTAATGGCCACTCACCTAGCCAGTTCTACTTGGCCATGCATGGTGCTGCAAACCACAAAACCTGAACATGAAAATTGCACCCTCAAAAGTACAGGCCTAGAGTCACAGCACATTGCTTAGAAATCAATAACTTTATTCCTCTTGTAAAACAAAGGGCAGATGATGCCCTTCAGGACCAATAGGTTTGTGACATTGCATTATGCTCCTGCTCATGGAAAGTGTTCTGAAATACCACTTCCCAGGTTACAGTTTACTTAAATAAAAATAATAACCTATCTTTTATTGCTAGGTCAGTCAATAAATTAACAAAATTCGTATATCATTTATAATGCTATTCTTCCTCTCTGAATATATTATCTATAACCAACAAGCACAATATGTGTAACCCCAAACTTCCTTATAAATGTTTCATCCCTAACTTCAATAAACATACTAAATGGATATTTTTTCTCTCATACCAGAGATATTAAACAGCATTGACAAAATCTCTGAGCTATCTATTAATAAATAAATGAAACATGAGGTTTTCATTTTAACCATTAGAATGAAAAAATGTTAACTTACATATATTTAACTTACTCAACTCACCAGCCAGTCCTCTGCATGCAAGTTATCCTTTGACAACTAAAGGAAAATTTAACCAAAAGAATGAATCCTCCATTGCTATATGGCTAATATCAAATATCTGAGAGTCAACCACTTCTAATTTAAATACATCTGTTCATATACAGTCCCATCATCTTAATACAGTTAAATGTGTATTCATGTTTCAGAGTTATGCAGCTCGGTTATTTCTAAAATATAATCACAATTTTAATATATTTATATATTTTATATCTATCCTATCAATATAGTTCAACAGCATCATAGTAATCTCTGCTATCTTATCTTCCAACAGTTTTCAGAGTAAGTTAAAGCTTCTTTCCACTCTCTCTCTTATCAGAATTATTTATTAACCACCTTAAATGCATTTTCAGAACATGTGCCCCCAATATACTGCCTGTTTTGGCTATATTTGGTCTTTCTATTTAAAAGCCTGTGTCTCAAAAAGTCTTCAATATTTATGCACACAATTTTCTTGGTATGTTTCATAACCTGTACTATGTCTCCATACACTCTACTCATACTATTTTTTAACTCTTAACCTCAGTGTCCATCCTTTTACAAACCTCCAAGCTTTTACTGCACTGCACCATTGTCAATGACTTTTATTTTACTATGATAATTGTTATTTTTTATTATTATAATACCTGATGTTTGTGTATTGTTTGTACTTATATTTTTGAAACATGTCTTTGAAGCTTTTCTCCCTGGGCCTCTACTGAAAATGGACATATATCCAGTTAGACTAGCCCGGTCAACAAATGTAAAATAAATAAATAAATAAATAATAATTTGTTGTCAGCTGAATCTTTTGCAAACACTGCATTCTGTGATTTAACAGAGGTAATTCTGGCTTTAATACTATGGGGCTGTTGCATTTATTTTGGCACTAATACTATGGGGCTGTTACATTTACTTTGGTACTAATACTATGAGGCTGTTGCATTTACTTTGGCACTAATACTGTGGGGCTGTTAGATTTACTTTGGTACTAATACTATGGGGCTGTTACATTTACTCCCACCTAAGTACCATGTTGAATCATAGCCTCACCTCAGGCTTTCTGCCCACTGAATGGTGCACAGCGGTCATTATCCCACTCCACAAGTGGAGAGCCACCACGGACCCCGGGAACTACTGCCCCATTAGCCTGATGAGCCTGGTCTGCAAGGCCATGGAACATGTCATCATGGAACCTATAAACAAAGACATTGGTAATCTCCAAACTCCGGACCCCACCCAGTTCGGGTTTGCAAAAGGCAGATCATTTCTCCTAAACCTGATAGACTTCTTTGAAGCAGTCACCAAAGCCGTAGACAAGGGTAAGCTGGTTCACACAGCATATCTAGATTTTGCCAAGGCTTTCGACACCATCCCCCACTCTGGAATTATAGATAAGCTCACTAAACTAGGTATAAATCCCTATGTCACAAGATAGGTTGCCAACTGGCTCACTGACAGAACCCAAACTGTGAAAGTAACAGACTCCAAATCTGACTTCAGACCAGTGACAAGTGGAGTACCACAGGGTTCAGTCCTGGGTCCTCTCCTGATTGGTATCTACTTCTCTGAAGTACAGGCTAACACAGAAGGTCTTTGGCTAATGAAGTTCGCAGATGACTGCAAACTAGAAGAATAATCGAAACTCCTAACGATGTGGCCATTATACAAAAGGGCCTCATTGAGACAGATGCCTGGTGTCAAAGCCATGGCCTCAAGCTCAATGCCAAAAAGTGCATTGTCATCCCATTTGGTAAAAACTCTGTACCCATGAACTACAACATTGGCAGTAGTATACTTAACACCAAAAGTGTGTTAAGAGACCTTGGGACACAGGTGGACAGTAGTCTCTCCTTTGATAATCACATCGCCACAGTAGTCAGGAAATCATTCTACATGGCACACCTCATCACAAAAGGTTTCTCATCCAGAAAAAAAGAGGTCATTGTTCCCCTCTACTCATCACTCATTAGACCCATTATAGAGTACAACGCCCCTTTAGGTATGTACCTCACAAGACATCTACAACAACTGGAAAGGCCGCAGAAATACCTCACAAAGAGGATTACCAGCCTCAAACAGATGCCCTACGCAGACTGTCTCAAAAAACTCCAGCTTTACTCCATCGCCTTCTCAGAGGTGATCTCTGCCTAACATATAAAGCTATGTCAAACCAAGAGCTGTTGGACATGCTCCATTTAAAGAAGTCCCAATCCCTCTGAGCTACATGCTCTAGGGACCTAAACTTTGTCACCACAATAAACAGAACATGCCAGAGGGATAGATTCCTGTCCCAGAGACTTCCCATACTCTGGAATAAACTACCTATTTATATCAAACAAAGTTCCTCATTAGTACTCTTCAAGAAAAATCTTGATGACTGGATGGGAAATAGGAAATTCACCCCGGGGAACACTTCTGCGGCTATGCTCGACAGTGGCACAGGAAAATCATTTTCTTGGGTGGCAAAAGCCAGGGTACCTTTTTGGCTGGGCTTGTATAGGCCCTAGGGCTGATAGCCTAGTACCTACCTATGAACCTATGAACCTATAATTCCATCCTAATTTCAAATGACATTTTCCTCCATTTTAAAGATATTCTTATGAAATTTACAGAACTATAATTATTTGTAATTCCACCTTCATTTTGTTTTCTGCAGCCTAATAGCTTTTACAGAAAATATACAATTGCATCACATATATGGGCATGCCTTTCAAATCATGTAAAATATGTCTTTTTTTTCAATAACATATAGACATTCAGAAATATTAATTTTTCCTACAAAATAGCTTTTTTGGTTCACATTTCATAAGATTTCATAAGACTATACAAATTATTATAATAGGGATAAATAATGAATCTGCCAGATTGTAAAAAAGTAAAATATCTAAATTATTTTTTGTGAAATGACTAATATCCAGCAATAATCTACTATTATTATAGCAAAATTTTCAGAATAATACATTATCCCACCTCCCTTTAAATAACTACACCAAACACATAAAGACATTTGACAACCTTTATTAAACTCTATTATACAGACCTTTATTAAACTATATTATACAATGAACTTTATACACACAAAACCAACATTAGTTATCTTCCTCAGCAACGATGATCTCATGGCAGCGTCACCACTCACCCTGGATGAATTTACCTCAGGGCAGTGTACCTACTCACCCTGATACCTCCTCCACCGGGACAGCGTACCTACTCACCCACATAAAGAGGCAGTGTACCTACTCACCTCCATACCAAACCATTAACCAATAACCACCTTCTTTAGAGGGAGAACAGAAGGGGACAATCCTGTCCCTCTTCTCCACCAGCAGCCTGATCCCAGGCTGTTCCCCCTCCTAAACCCTAGCGGCAATCATATCCTCTAAAAAGAGTTTCAGATGCAAATTAAAAAGATCCAATCCTATGTCATTAAGGTGTACTCCCATCTGTTTGATACCAAGACTCCTCTCCATCCCCAAAATCTCTATGGTCAATGGTATGCATCCCCAAAAGTCTTAATTACCTAGCCAGCCTTTGACTAACACTCCTTCTGACCCTTTCAATCACCCTATAACTATATGCATCCCTACAACACAAACGAGGAACCAACTCTGACCACACAATTTCCATACCCGGGTACAATGCCTGTAATCTCATCAAATCCTGCAGCATAATGTCAACTAATTGTTTTTTTAGAAACAATGCCCAAGTCATTGCCCCCTAAATGAATGACTAGTATACAAGGACAACCCACCTTCAGTTTAGCCCTCTCAAATTCTTGCAACAACCCATCCCACCTAAGACCCAAATTTACCCCATCATCCCTAACTAAAGCACGATTCTCTGCCCAGTGGATGTACAAATGCCCCAAGATGATAATGTGCTTCTCTAAAAGAAAAGAAGAAAAAATTAATAATCAGACCACAACTTATCTAATATAAGACAAAAATGCATTTGAAGACCACCTCCCCACTCTTTTAATCAATTCAATGGAACTACCCTCTCTAGCTAAATCTGAAGCCCTACCTATCCTGAACGGGTGAGCTGCAAACCTCTCCGCCGGAAATCCCATGCAACGTAAAACCCTCCTCACCAAAGTTATGAATCTACTACTCGACACCACCTTTCCATCTCCTGAACAAAAATCAACTGATCCACACTCCCTTTCCGCCTCTTCATACATTCTTTTGCCCACATTACTGGACAAAGGCAAGGATTCTTGTCAGTTTTAAGCACCACCAAACATCCCCTACCCAATTGATCTGTCTTACTCCTCCTTAATGCAATAGTAACCTCACACTCCCTTATAATGACATCCTTCCAACATAACGAGCCTAACAACTCCAAAATACGAAAAGCGCCAAAATATAACCATGTACATAATGCACCCCACATAAAGTAATCCGGAGAACCCCTTTGCAACAAACCTAACCCTTTCAACAAAACTTTCAATATAACCCTCGTAAGTGGCCATCAAATATCCCTACGTTTCACCACCACTCTCCCCCAACCCCTCAACAAACGCCCTAATGTCCAAGACTTAGTAAAATCCTGCAACCCCGCCAACTTAGCAAAAATTCTAATTGCAGCCAAATCCATCTTAACCATCTGCAAAGCCTTGCCTAACCTCCAAGCACAAGCTACATATCGCAGTAGAAATTCCTTCGCCCATACCCCTTCCTCTTCTGGCAGCTGCAAAATAAACTGATTAAAATTAGAAAGAGCCCTACCATATGCCTTCCTTGTAGAAGGGGCTCAGGAATGCCATACCAACTGCCTGGCTACTAAGATTTCACACCTCCTCTGGCAGGATTTCTGGCACCAACCCTTGAAACCTGCAAAACTGAAATCGGGACAAGCTATCAGCAATCTCATTCCTTACGCCAGGCACAAGCACTCCTGTAAAAGAAAAATTTATTAAGAGACTCTGCAAAACCAATTTACGTAATACCAACAATAACAAACCCGACTTAGCCATCTTCTTTTGCAATACCCTCACTACCGCCATGTTGTCAGAGTAAAAAACTACACGTTTGCCTCTCAATTGCTCCTTACACACCACAGAAGCTGCCCATATAGGCATCAACTATAGAAAGGCCACATCCCGCTTCAATACCTCCTCGCAATCGTGCGGCCATTCAGCCATAAACCACCATCCCCCGAAATAGACCCCCATGCCATGACTCCCCGCTGCGTCCGTAAACAACTGAAGTTCCTCCTGCCCCACCCAGTCTGACTGCACAAAAGATATCCCATTACATTGTTGCAAAAACCCATTCCACAACACCAAGTCCTCCCACACCAGTTGGTTCACCCTAACCCAATGGTGTTTGCTCTGACCCCCTTTCAGCAAATATGCAAAAAGCTCACCCTGGGTGCACCGCTTGACAAGCAAAATTCAAAAGCCCCAGCAACTCCATAACTGAACAAATCTGAATCTTATCCTTACCCAACACCAAGCATATCACCGCCCTAAGCCTCTCTATTTTATTCTCAGGTAAACAAAACAGTCCCCGCTCCACATCAACTTTTAATCCCAGAAATTCTAATGCTCTTGCCGGACCCTCCATCTTATGCTGAACCAATGGTACCCCTGACTCCTCACACATAATTGTAAACTCCCGCAACCCCTCCTATGTTCCTACCCTTCCTTTGCCCACCAACAAAAAATTGTCTAAATAATGCACTGCCTTTTGAGTTCCCACTCTCTGCTGTCAAATCCAATGCAATACTGTACTGAACTTCTAAAAAGTCGCACATGCCACTGAACAACCCATAGGCATAGCTTTATCGAAGTAGTACTTATCTCCTACCCACATCCCCAGTAGTGGCCAGTCCTCACTCCTAATAGGCAACAATCGAAAAGCCTTCTCAATGTCGACCTTAACCAACCATGGCTCCCTAAATTCCCTAATCACTTTCACTGCATCATCTAAGGAAGCGTTATGCACCCTAACCTCCTCTTCTGCAATAAAATAATTTACTGAATTCCCTTTCTGATACGACAAGTGATGTATCACTCTGAATTCCCCCTCTCACTTCTTCGGCACCAACCCCAAAGGTGACACCCTGTAAGTACTAAAAGGTGGACTGTCAAAAGGACCCAATAACCACCCCACCCGACACTCTTTCTCCAGTAAAACCTCCAAGATGTCCTCTTTACCTTGAACAGATCGTAAATTCTTGCAACCCCCCCCACCCCCTCTCATGGTGTACTTAATAGGAAACCCCCTTGAAATCCTTGTATTATCTCTTCTTTGATAGCCAGACCCGGAAACCGATGAAACATACCCCGGAGAACCTCCACCTTGATGGTGAACGGTGCCCTTTCTTCTACTGTCTCTAAAGAACCTGAGTCCAAATCCCTGGGACCCATGAAAATTACCCCTCCCTCGGACCGGCTGAAAGCCTTGCGAGAAGCCTTGTCCACCAAATCTACCCTCACGACCCATAACATTAGAGTTCCAGGTGGATAGATCTTGCCGACCACAGCCAATGGCTGAATGACCCTCTCCACATCTTGAACAAACATGTGCAAATTTGCACCCCACCCATGAACAGGAGCCACTATTAAATGACCAACACACACCCGCTGTTTCCGCCCCACTCAACCTTCTGTTAAAGCCACCATAACTATCCATCATTGTAGCCAAGCATAGATCTGGATGACGCACTTCCCAAAGAAGTGACTGGTCCACAGCCTTCCATTTGCGGAAATGCTAATCGTACCAAAGCTATGCATTACTTGGCCTTAACCGTTGAGCCTCATGAATGGTAAGGAAATAGCCTAGAAGTGGCAGGGCCAAAGACCCGTCCTTCTCCAGCTGCACTGCCATAAAATAAATAAAGCCAACCACCCATTTATCCCATGTCCTACGGTGAAGCTTACCTACCCTCTACCTTCCCAATGCCGCTAAAGCCACCAACAGGTCTTTGCTATTAGAGGACTCTGCTTCCACTAGCCATTGGACCCCTTCTGCATCAATCAGCTGAAACAAATCCACATACTCTCTTTTCCAAATTTTATCCTTAACTGCGCCAGGAATGTGCGGAGTCAGGAAAACTGCTCATGGCTCCTGCCCCAAAGATTGGGTATCTAACCAGTCCCTGGGCCACACCCCAAAATCAGATCCTACCTCCGAGCCCAAGACCAAACTGTCCCCGCAACCAACTGCCCCCAGTCGCATCTCTAACCGGGTACCTGGCACCCTGTGCTAGCTGACCCAGAGCCTCCTCTATCCCTTGCACACCACCCCCGAGATCCCCAACTGACAAGTCTTTGTCATCCATCCCCCCCCACAATCCTCAACCCCTTGCTCCCCCAACAATACTGCCGTAGTAAAACCATTACCTGCACCTTCGTCTTGCGACATACTGGGAACCGGTGTATCCACTGCTCCCACCTGCTGTGATGCTTGCTACTTTTTCCCTCCAGTTGTGGTTCTCACCGCTGTGTCTCACCTCTTCTGACCTGGGATCTGTTCAGGTTCCTGTACCACCTCAGATGTTGCCACCTCCTGGAACAGCTCCTCCACTTGGGCCACAATAGCTTGCCATCTCTGCCTTAGCTCTGGTAATTTAGCCATCTGTAAAAGAGAAACACAATATTAAAACTGTTCTAGAAGCCCAACTGCCCTACTCCCCCCAACCCCTAGTATTGCCTTGCACCCCGTACCTTACAATATGCCCCTGCCTGGCACACACTTCACCTTTCAGCTGCATACCCCATTAGCCACACCTCCTACTGTTTGAAACCCCTTCCTAACCCTAAAATATCACCTATCAATATCCCTCCCCATATATATCCATCTCTCTCTCTCTCTCTCTATATATATATATATATATATATATATATATATATATATATATATATATAATTATTAATTAAATAAATAATCCTGTCCCTCTAACTGTATCATATAGCATATACCATGGACAGAAGTAGGTGAAAATAAAAAAGACAGCTGGGTGCACAAGTCTCAGGATAAAAAAGAATCCAATTCTGGTAGGCGCACTTCTGTCAGGACTGGAAAAAAGTGCAGTACGGAATCCTCTAGACATGGAAACATTCCTACAATGGGGTTAGGCCAGGCTCAGAGGGAGATTGCAGAAGGAAGTAGTAGCCCACAAAAACCACAAAAAGTGATAGGCCAAAAAGAAGCCATAAAAATGACAGAGTGAGAAAATGGATTATTTGGTTCTATATTATCTAATCAACTGCTTAGCTTGTCAAACGTCTAAATGTTGACAGCTAAGGGTCGAAAGCTTACAATCTTGAATGGCCAGGTAAGCAAATTCTTTCCTCAGGAAAGAATTTGCTTGGCCATGCCACACTAACATAAACTTCCAAGCTATCCAATGTGGGGGGCTGTGCCCCCCACACCCCCCTAACTAAATATACCAACTCTGATATTGCACTACATTGGGGAAAGGGCAAATTCCCGGTAATGGCCAAGCAAATTCTTTCCCAATGAAAGAATTCTTTTACCTGGCCATTCGAGATTATAAGCTTTCGCCCCTTAGCTGTCGATGTTTAGGCGTTCGACAAGCTAAGCAGTCAATTAGCTAATATAGACCCGATTATTTAGGATAAGAAAAAATCATGTATTGTTACCATTATGCAAGAATGCCAGAATTTTTGACAGAAGATATACAAAATGATTAAGAGACAACAAAAGAAAGAAAAATACTTTTACAAGAAAAACTGTCAAAAGCTTCAAATGCAAATTTGTGTTCATTAATACAATAGATTCATGATAAACATTATATAGACTAAGAAACCTTGGGCCATTTAGAAAAAGAAGCAACTGAGGAAGTGCAAAAATATAAGGGACAAAATCTAGAGATTTTGGGAAGGTATAAAAAAGAAATGTGGACATGAGAAAGACAGAAAGATCTGATATGGTGCAATATTTATGCAAAGGAGAAAGCTAAATTAATCAACACAAAAAATCTGCATGAAATATATGTGAAGAGAAATACAGCAAAGGCACTCATTTATGGAAAATGTCACAATACAAAATAAGATCAGAAATGAGAATGTAGAACAGAAGATTAGTAAAGTATATCTGATTAATTTAGTGTAGAAAGTCTAACAAAGGTTATATCACAGTATGTTAGAACAATGAAACCCCCCCCCCCCCCCCCCGAGTAAGGATAAACAGTAGGAGCAGGAGGCATTTGAAAAAGAAATATGGACATGGGAAACAAAAAGAGATTTAATATGGTGCAATATTTATGCAAAGGAGAAAGTAAAATTAATCAGTATAAAAAGAGTAGGGCCAAAATTATTTGAAGAGAAATACAAGCAAAGGCATCTGGATATGGATAATGTTACAATATAAAAATAATAAAACGAAGAGGGAATGTAGAAAGAAGGATTAGTAATGGAGAAGGTAAAGAAACAGAAAATGAGGTTATGGATTACAGCTTCAGGGTGAAGGTACAAAATGGTGCAAACGCAGAATGCAAATAAACTTCAAACAAATCACCAAGTACCACCACGGCTCGAGAATTTAATTTTCAGGCTGCAATTTGTTTTATTGAAGTAAAATGAAACAGTCGGGGTAGTAAGTGCTTTCAGGTTACATCCAAATCCTTCACCAGACATATATCAAATAGCATTACCTAAACATTTAAATATCAAAAAAGGCGCCAAAAAATAAATATACTGAAAATTTTTATCCATGTCAATCTTGACCCCTAGATGGCACCAAATGCATACACATATCACATCTAAGAACCTTTCTTAACTATAACTAATAAAACAAAGAGTTAGAAGGTCACACTGAAAAAACAATCAGAAAAAAATGAAAACTCCAGCCAAGCTAGAACTTCCAATGAGTGACCTCCCAAACCTCCTGTAAGAGAGGCACATGGGATATATGCAAATGACCCTTATGAACATCAAGTGTTTCAGCTATATGGCGATTCTGATTGCCCATGACTTTTACATTTGAAGTCGTTTTAATGGACAATTTCAGGCCAATAAAGCCAAACCCCACTAGCTATGGATATGCATATTTCGGCCTTGCTATGACCTCGTCAGCATAGCATAAGCTATAACTAATATAAAAGTCAATGAAAATAAGAAATCATTATAAAAATAATATTTAAAAACCAACATGATTTATACAAATCTAAATATACATAAATATTTATATATATAAGAATGCATTTTACCATAAAATATATAAATGCATATTGCTGTTAATTTTGAACTCATTATTAATATAAATTCCTATTCATATATACTTATTTCAATATATACAAAAGAATCACATATAAACATTCTAGATACATATCAAATTCTTTTGCAAAAGCAAAATATAAAAATATAAAAAATATATATATATATGTATGAAATATATATGTAAACAAATTATATATATATATATATATATAAGTATATATATATATATATATATATATATTTATATAAAATATCTATATGAAAAAAATACGTCTAAAATCACAGATATAAATAAATACCCATATCCTTAGAAACAATCTATCATTTCCTTTTTAATGTTTCAATGGTCTATCCCTCAGGAATGGTTTGATCAAAATCTTATCATTCAAACCTTTTCCTCTGTCTGATTGCATCCTTATTATCCATTTTATTTCTTGCTTCTCTGTATGAAATAAGAGGGTAGGAAATATAAAGAACCAGATCTGCGGTGGTGCAGCGGTAGTGTTGTTGCCTCACAGCAAGAGGTTGAGAACTGAGAAACAAGGTAAAATTAATTAAAACCCGCCAAAAAAAAAAAAAAAAAAAAAAAAAAAAAAAAAAAAAAAAGAAATATTCACATTTTGGAGAAAAATCTATGAATATCCTATGGAACATAAAAAAGATGCTGAATGGATGGAAGAAGTAAAAGAAATACTAAGAAGCTCAAATGTGCAGGATATTACATGGGATGAAGTAACAGCCAGAGAAACTGAAACAAAATTAAGAAAAGTTTCTAACTGGAAAAACCCAGGCCCAGATGCAATGCTTAACTTCTGGCTAAAAGTATTAACATCTTTACATGAAGATTTAGCAATGAGTAAGAACTATTTATATGCACATCCTGAACAGAGGCCAACCTGGTTAACAACATGAAAAACACTATTCCAATAAGAGTGAACCTGCAAGCTATCTTAAAAACTAAAGACATATAACGTGCCTTCCAAAGATGTATAAAGTATACACTGGAACTGATACCGATAAAGTTTAAAGTCATTTAAAAGAAAATTCAATCATAGCAATAGAGCAAAAGGGTAAGAGAAGAAAGTGTTATGGAACAAAGGATCATTTATTGTTAAATAAAGTCATAATGGATAACTGTTAAAAGGGGAAGACTAAGTATGGCATGGATAGATAACAAAAAAAGCACTTGACAGCATCCCACATTCATGGATAAAAGTGCTTACAAATGTATACCATACAGCCCACACTGATTGATTGCATTACAGAGACCATGAAACAGTGGCAAAAGAAAAAAGTAGCATTGATCATGGAATTACCTATAATCTGTGACTACAGTGTCTTATGTATAGAGGGACATAAAGTCATACAATACCAAGATTTACAGGCAGAATGAGCGTAATGTGGAAAAAGTATACTAAGACAGCTCCAATAATAGTAGGAACAATGGGCTTTATAAAATACAATTTATAATCATACATAGATATATTACCAATATACGTAACTCTGTATGAATTGCAGAAGAAGTCAATTCTGGACACTTTGTGGGTGCTGCGAAGATCACTTCTAGCTAACATTAAAGATTGAAAAAATACTGATTTTATTAACTTTAATCATACTTTGACTTAGGAACTGGGTCTCTTCCCATCATGGTATTAG